>NW_021703772.1:109318025-109414573 GCF_005190385.1 Monodon monoceros | reverse complement strand
TTCTTTCTTTCTTTCTTTCTTTCTTTCTTTCTTTCTTTCTTTCTTTCTTTCTTTCTTTCTTCTCTCTTAGTGCTTCTGTTACTTTGTCAAACTTCTCATTTTGTCCATGCATTGTTTTCCTAATTTCCTTTAGTTGTTTTTGTGGCTCACTAAATTTTAAGGACATTATTCTGAATTATTTTGCCTGAAGGTGTATAGATCCCCACTTCCTTAAGGTCTGTTATTAGAGCTTTATTAGTTTCCTTTGGTTGTGTCATATTTATCTGGGTTTTCATGATCCTTGATTCCTTATGTTGGTATCTGCACATTTGAGTAACTGGGTTCTTCTTCCAAGCTTTACAGGTTTGCTTTGGCAGAGACAGATCTTCACCAGTAAGCTTAGTTTAGTTTCTGGACATATCTGCTAGTAATATCCTTCTGCAGGCAGGGCCCAAATATGTTCTATTTGGGGAGTGAGTCAACTGTTCAAGCTCTGAGTTTGGGAGGGTCTGGGAGCTATCTTTAACCTTGGTTGCAAATTAATCCTCCAGCTTATGCCTGGCAAGATAACTCTCCATACCTGGTACCGGCTTTGATCTGGGCCAATAAGCTCTGTCTGCTCACCACTCTGCTCAAAAGCACTGAGCCACATGGTTTCTAATTATTCTCACCAACTCTTCTTGTCAGCTATGGTCTTTGTCTCCTGACACTCTACACAGTGAATGGAGCTGTGACTCTGCTCCTTGCCTGGGCTTGGGAAAACCAGGTTCTAGGGCTGGAAAAACACCTTATCTGAAGATCAAAACCATACATATCTGTACCACACCAACTTCCCTGGCCAGAGTGCACCACCAACTTGGTTATGCATATGAGTCAAGCTGCTAGTTAGGATTACTATCTGGGCACTGCAGGTATGAACCCAATCTGCCAAGATCCACCTACTAGTTGTTGCAAGCCCTGCTCCTTTCTCTGTTACAGTCAGACTTCCAGTGGTTGAGCCCTGGAGATTCCTTGCAATCCCCATGGGGCAAGATCATGGTAGGGGCTCCCAAAAAGTCCCCATAAGACTTGGGACCGGTTTTCCCCCCAGGTTCTATTTTCCCACTGGAGGAATGAGAAGCTCATGAGAGAACTCTCTGCATGATGCTATACTGGCCAGGAGGAAGGTCAAGGTGGTCAATGTGTGGCCGCTTCTCTTACCCTTCTAATGCAGTCTGTCTTGGTCTCTGTGGCGTAGACGTGTGCTTTAGCTTCACCCCCATGTTCTAAGTTTCTCTCATTCTTGTCTTGTTCTTGAATAGTTATTAGTTGTTCTTCTTTTGTGGGGGGGGCCAAAGTCACTAACAATCTATGTCACCATCTTTTTGACTTCACTCCCTGGATTAAATAATTTTTACTCAATATGTTGCAGAATTTTAATCATTTTTTTAAAAAGTAATGCTCAAATTATCTCATAGTTGGCAAGTGAAAGTTGTTTAATTTGGCTCCCATGTCATTTTGATACACCTCAGTCTTTGAATACATCCTTATTTTCTTGCACAGAGTGTCTTAAAATCCGTTTGCATTCTCCATGCTCCAGAGGTTGATAGAGCCATTTCTCTGAAGAGCTCCAATTCCTCTTAATAGGTTGTTGTGGCATTTAAAAAACAATCTGCTGCTAATGCTGCTCAGGCTATTTGCTATTACTGTGGTGTTATTGCTTCTAGCCCTATTCAGTAGACAAAAGTGGGAAGACTTTATTATTTACAAGAAAGAGAGAGGGAGAGAGAGAGAGAGGGAGAGAAAGAGAGAGAGTATGAGCCCAAAATTGAAGACAGAATGTTGAGATATGCTGTTAGACTGACCTGGAAGAAAACTGAACATGGTATTAATTTGTACAGTGCAACTGAAATAGAAACCAATTTTAAAGCATTTTATAAATTTCAATATGCATGACTAATATACCAAATTTGTTGACTATAATAATATTGTTATAATGACAATTACATGGCCATAGAATATGGTTGAATGAACATTAAATTTTTAACTAAATACATGAGATTAATTCACAACTTTGTTACCAACAAGCTTTATGAACTAGCTTTATGAATTGTTTATTCCTCTGAGCCTGATCTATTAAAGTGAAGAATAATACTCACCCTACTGGTGAGAATTTCAATGAGATAATTATAAGTATTTTGCAAAATGCCTAGTGTTAAATAAAATAATAAAATATTATAATCCATTTCCTCTCTCTTGTATTACTTAGCAAACTCCAGGACAGAGTAAACTTATTATATGAAGAAGAAAGAATTGAACCAGCTGGGGAAAAGGAGATAAGGAAAGAGAAGAAAGAAGTTATGGAGAAATAGGAAGAAAGAGAGGAGTTAAAGGATAGTAGAAAAAAGGGAAAACAGAGGGCACATTTGGGGGATTCCTCAACAATTTCAGAGTGTTTAGTTACTCAGGGAAAGACCTCAGCTCTCTACTCTGCTGAGTCAAGTTGGAATACAGCATATTGAGAAAAGAGGGAGCCACTTGGCATACTCCCCGTAGGTGATAGTGGGTATAGGAAAAGTTGGTTTTTACTCCAGATGCAATGGGGATGCTTCAGAAGAGCATCATTACTCTTGCAAAGAGACCAACTGGGTACCCAAAGCTGAGCTTGGATGATGAAAAAGAAACAGAAGGGAAAGTCTTTCAACTCACCTTTTAAGAGCTTGGCCTCTTTTGGAGAACAATGAAGGGAGTGACTTCTACACCATCTCCTTCTCAATCTCCCAGGTACTTGGTGTAGAATAACATGTCTCTCTTTCCCTTCCTTAGTGCTCAGTCCCCATGTGATTGACACAACAGATCTTATGCAATGTCTGTACAGTCACTAGTCGAAGGGACCACAGCTTAGCAATGCATTTCTTATCTTAAAGAAGATCAAAATGCAATTGAGCTATAACAAAATACAAATAGCAGAGTTATACTGCATTCTAAATGGCTACACAACTGGATAAATATTAAAAGTGACTACTTGTGGCATTATACAAAATCAGGACAGAGCTTTCATTCATTGTACATGATTCAGAAGACAATTTTTAAAAAATTATTAGTCTAAAAGGTAGTATAATTGTAACTTTGTAAGTCCAAATGTTGTCTTTAACATGACTCAATAGACTAATGCATTTAAAAGAATTATTAATTTAGGTTTAGGGATACACAATGTATAAAGGTGTAATTTTGTGACATCAGTGATTGAAAGAGTGGGACATATATAGATGTTAAAAGAGCAAAGTTTTTAATGCTATTGAAGTTAAGCTAGGATAAACTTAGAGTGTTATAACTTTAGGATGTTAAGTGTAATTACCATGGTAACTACAAAAAAATAACTATACAACATACACAAAATGAAATGTAAAAGGAATTTAAATGTTTTACTTAAAAATCAACTAAACACAAAAGAAGATAGTAAGCAGGAAATGAGGAACATAAAAACTATAAGGCATAGAGAAAACAAATAGCAAATAACAGAAGTAAATACCTCCTTATCAGTAATCACTTTAAATTTAAATGGATTAAACTGTCCAATCAAAAGACAGAAATTGGCAGGATAGATTAAAAATAAAGACCCAACTATATGATGTCTACAAGAGACTCACTTTAGATCCAAATATACAAATAGGTTAAAAGTAAAAGGATGGGAAAATGTTCTATGTAAATGGTAACCAAAAGAGAGCAGGTTTGGTTATACTAATATCAGACAATATATAATTTAAAACAAAAATGGTTAGAAGAGGGCTTCCCTGGTGTTGCAGTGGTTGAGAGACTGCCTGCTGATGCAGGGGACATGGGTTCGTACCCTGGTCTGGGAAGATCCCACATGCCGCAGAGCGGCTGGGCCCATGAGCCATGGCCACTGAGCCTGCGCGTCCGGAGCCTGTGCTCCGCAACGGGAGAGGCCACAACAGTGAGAGGCCCACATACCACAAAAAACAAAACAAAACAAAAACAAACAAACAAACAAACAAAAATGGTTAGAAGAGACAAAAAAGGATATTATATGTTAATCAAAATTTCAATAGAGCAAGAAGGTATAACAATTATAAACATTTACACGCCTAATAACAATCAAAATATATGAAGCAAAAATTGACAGAAATGAAAGAAAAAACAGTTCTATAACAGTTTCAGACTTCAATACCCCAATCTTTGTTGGATAGAAAAACTAGACAGAAGATAAGTAGAAAAAAAAAATAGAGGATTTGGACACTATAATAAGCCAAATAGACATATAGAGAATATTCTACAGCATACAAATTTTTCTCATTGCACATGGGGCATTCTCCAGAGTAGATAATATTAGGCTATAAATTAAGTCTCAGTGTATTCTTAAAAATAGGCATCATACAAAGTACAATGATTAAGCAAAAAGGAGAGAATACTCAAGTTACTAAAATTAGAAATAAATTTGGAGACATTAGTACCAATTCTACATAAATAAGAAGGATTAAGAGAGCACTATGAGCAGTTATATGCCAAGAAATAAGATAACCTAGATAAAATGGACTAATTTCTAGAAATGAGAAATATACTAAGACTAAACACAAAGGTATAGAAAATATGAATAAACTTTAAACTACTAGGGAGATTGAATAAGTAACAGAAAATATCCAGCCAAGATAAGATTTGGAAATGATGACTTCACTCATAAATTCTACCAAACATTACATTTAAAGAAGAACTAACACCAATCCTTTTCAAACTTTTTCAAAAATAGGTAAGGAAGCAACATTCTAACTCATTCTGAAGCCAGAATTAGCCTGATACCAAAATCAAAGATGCTGCAAGAAACAAACTAAAAACAAAGATCCCTTATGAACACTGATGTAAAAATCCTCAACAGAAACTAGCAAAACAAATTCAGCAGTATTAAAAGGATATACACCATGACCAAGTGGGATTTATTCCTGGAAAGAAGGATGTCTCAGCTTATGAAAATCAATCAACTGTAATATACCATATTAAAAAATGGAAGGAAAAAAACCATCATCTTCTTAATTAATGCAGAAAAAATATTTGACAAGATTCTACACTTTAATGATAAAAACACTTAACAAACTAAGAATTGAAGGAAACTACCTTAACATAATAAAAGCCATATATGAAAACCCACAGTGAACATTTTACTCAATGGTGAAAGACTAAAAGCATCCCTTCTAGGATCAGGAAAAGGCCCAGATACACACTCTTACCACTTCTATTTAAGATAGTACTGGAAGTACAAGCAAGAGAAATTAGGAAAGAAAAAGGAATAACAGGCATCTAAATTCTAAAGGAAGAATAAAACTATCTCTGTTCACAGATAACATGATTTATAAATATACAAACAAAATTTTCACAAAAAATTGTTAGAATTAGTGAATTAATTCAATGTAGCAGGACACAAAGACAAAACAGCAGAATCAGTTAAAATTTTATGCTTACCATATAGAATTTTAAAAAGAAATTAAGAAACAACTCCATTTACAAAGCATCAAAAAGAATAAAATACTTGGGAATTTACGTGATGAAGGTGGTAAAAGACTAGTACAGTAAAAACTATGAAGCATTGCTGAAAGAAACTAAAGAAGATAAAAATAAATGGAAATACATCCCATGTTTGCAGATTGCAAGACTTAACATTAAGATGTCAGTACTACCCAAAGTGGTCTATAGATTCAATGAAATCCTTATCAAAAACCCAAAGGCATTTTTTGCAGAAATAGAAAAATCCATCTTAAAATTCATGTGGGATCTCAAGGGATTCCAAATAGTCAGAAAAATCTTGAAAAAAGAAGGGAAAAGCTAGAGAATTCATACTTCCTTATTTCAACATATACTACAAAGCTAAAGTAATCAAACAGTGATAAAGATAGACACATAGACCAATGGAATAGAACAGAACAAAGAAACAAACACTCATATGTCAAGTGATTTTTGGTGGTCAAGGCTGCCAAGACCATTTGATGATGAAAGGGCACTCTTTGCAACACATGGTGGTGGGGAAACTGGATATCTACATGTAAAGAAATGAAATTGTACCCTTACCTAACATTACATAAACAATTCACTCAAAATGGGTCAAAACCAGAAATGCTAGACTTAAAACTAAAACTACCAGAAGCAATCACAGGACAAAATCTTCATTGCATTTGATTTGGCAATTATTTTTTTTTATATTGATGCCAAAGGCACAGGCAACAAAAGGTAAATTAGAAAATTTGGACCTTATGTAGATTTTAAATATTTGTGCATCACATGCCCACTCTCACCATTTCTATTCAACATAATATTGTAATTCCTAACCACAACAATCAGACAAGAAAAAGAAATAAAATGCATTCAAACTGGAAGGGAATAGGTAAAATTGCTATTATATGCAGATGTCATGATACTGTATATAGAAAACCCTAAAGATTCCACACAAAAGCTGCTAGAACTGATAAAGGAATTCAGCAAGGTAGCAGGAAACAAGATTAACATACAGAACTCTGTTGCACTTCTTTACACTAACAATGAAATATCAGAAAGGGAAAGTAAAAACAAAACAAAACAAAAACAAACAGCTTTAAAAATTGCACCCAAAAAACAAAATACTTAGGAATAAACCTAACCAAAGAGGCAAAAGACTCATAGGCTGAGAACTATAAAACACTGATAAAGGAAATTGAAGATGATTTACAGAAATGGAAAAATATCCTATGCTCTAGGACTGGAAGAATTAATGTTGTAAAAAAGGCTATACTACCTGAAGCAACCTACAGATTTAATGTGATCCCTAACAAATTACCCATGACATTTCACAGAGCTAGAACAAATAATCCTAAAATTTATATGGAATCATAAAAGACTCAGAATTGCAAAAGCAATCCTGAGGAAAAAGAACAAAGCTGGAAGCATAACCCTCCTAGACTTCAGACGATACTACAAAGCTACAGTAATTAAAACAGCATCGTGTTGGCACAAAAACAGACATATGCATCAATGGAACAGAATGGAAAGCCTTGAAATAAACCCAAACACCTACAGTTAATTAACGTATGGCAAGGGAGGCAAGAATATACAATGAAGAAAAGACAGTTCTTCAGCAAGCTGTGTTGGGAAAGCTGGAGAGCAGCATGTAAATCAATGAAGTTAGAACACATCATCACACCATACACAAAAATAAACTCAAAATGACTTAAAGACTTAAATATAAGACATGACACCATAAAACTCCTAGATGAGAACACCCTCTGTCATAAATTGTAACAATATTTTCTTAGATCAGTCCCCCAAGGCAATAGAAATAAAAGGAAAAGTAACCAATGGGACCTAAACAAACTTATAAGCTTTTGCACAACAAAGGAAACCATAAACAAAACAAAAAGACAACCTACAGAATGGGAGAAAATATTTGCAAACCATGAGCCTGAAAAGGGTCTAATTTCCAGAATATACAAACAGTGCATACAACTCAATAACAAAAACCAAACAAACCAATCAAAAAAGTGGGCAGAGGACCTAAATAGACATTTCTCCAAAGAAGACATACAGATTGTCAATAGGCACAGGACAAGATGCCTGACATTGCTAATTATTAGAGAAATGCAAGTCAAAACTATAATGAGGTATCACCTCAGACAGGTCAGAACGGCCATCATGAAAAAGTCTACAAACAGTAAATGCTGGAGAAGGTGTGGTGGAAAGGGGACCCTCTTACACTGTCATATATATATATATATATATCACTGTGCTGTACATCAGAAACTAACACAACATTGTAAAACTACTATGCTTCAATAAAAAATTAATGTAAAAAATATAAATATTTGTGCATCAAGAACCTTATCAACAGCAAAAATGCAACTCACAGAATAGGAAAAGATATTTGCATATCATATATCTGATATGGGATTAATATCCAGAATATAAAGATAACTCCCAAAACTCAATGACAAAAACCAAACAACTCAATTTATAAATGGGCAAAGAACTTGCATAGACATGTCTCCAAATCAATACTGGAAAAAAACAGCAAATTTTACTAATATGTGGAAATTATATATTAAGAAAACAACCAATGGGTCAAAGAGAAAATCAAATGCAAAATAAAAATATCCTAAACAAATATGGAAGCACAACATACTAAAATTTATGGGTTGTAGCAAACAGTACTGAGGAAAATTCATTGCAATAAATGTCTACATTAAAATTAAAAAGAAGAAAGAGCTCAAATAATGAACCAAAATTTATACCTCAAGTGACTACAGGAACAAACTAAGCCCAAAGTTAGCAGAAGGAAAGAGATAACAAAGATCAGAGTGGAAATAAAGACTAGAAAAATAATAAAAATAAAACTAAGAGTTGGTTTTTTGAAAATATAAACACAATTGTTTAATCTTCAGCTAGACTAACTAAGAACAAAAAAGAGAAAAATATAAAATGAAAGAGGAGACATAGTAATGAGATAATAATTATAAAACTGAATAATACAGAATGTGCAAAAAAATACTGGTGGTTTTAACAGCATTATGGAGATAACAGATAAAAGACTCAATAAAATTGAAAATAGAATAGTGAAATAACATAATCTAAAGAAGAGAGTAAAAATTATTTAAAAAATAAACATCTCCTCAGGAAGTATGGGTCAATATCAGAAAGTCTAACATATATAAAATTAAAATTCCAGGAGTAGAGGAGAGAGGGAAAGGGCAAGGAAACTACTGAAAATAATAAAGACCAAACTTTCCCAAAGTTGATATTAGAGATTCAAGAATTTCAGCAAGCCCCAACCATAGTAAATATAAAGACTATTGTACCAATGCACACCATAGTCAAACTTCCAAAAGTCAAAGCTAAAGAAAAAATTGTCAGGTTCAACGCCTGGTCTGGGAAGATCTCACATACTGCGGAGCAATTAAGGCCATATGCCACAACTACTGAGCCTGTGCTCTAGAGCCGTGAGCCACAACTACTGAGCCCTCATGCCACAACTACTGAAGTCCGTGCACCTAGAGCCTGTGCTCTGCAACAAGAGAAGCCACTGCAATGAGAAGCACGTGCACCTCAATGAAGAATAGACCCTGCTCACTGCAACTAGAGAAAGCCTGTGTGCAGCAATGAAGACCCAACACAGCCAAACATAAATTTAAAAATTAATTAATTAAGAAAAGTGAAAATTGTGAAAGCAGTTGGAGAAAAATGACATACTACATTCAGAGAAGCAACATTTTTAATGACAGGTGATCTTTTCATCAGAAACTATAGACTTCAAAATACAGTTCAATGACATCTTTAAACGAGTAAAATAATAAACAGTAGCCATAATTCTGTATCTGCTGCAAAAATTTTCTTCAAGAATGAAGACAAGAGTTTTCAGTGTACAAAATGGCATGGATCCACCTTTCCATACTCCTCCTTGCAAAGCAAATCTATAAACACTGGAAGTAATGCAAAGGACAACAAAAACTTTGCAAGATTGTAAGAAAAATGCAGACTGGTTTGAAATCTGCAGACTGGACAAACTGCACAGTGGCAGGACATTTTGCATCATTCACTCAACAGCGGATAGCCACCCTGATCTGGCATTTCCTGATCACTGAGCTAGCAATAGAAAGTGGCCCAGATATGTTCATTCCTTTCCTGGACCAAGTGAAATTTCCTCTGAAAATATCAGGTGACCCAGAATCACTGGCATGGAGAATGAATGGAAGCCCCACTAGAAATAAACAACCAGGGGAAACACCCTCCTTTATCCCTTTACCAAGAGATACCAAGGCAAATGGGCAGTGCCTGCAGTGAGGGATTTAGCTATAGCAGGCAGCTACGTTTAGGAAATCCTCTTTATCCCAAATGACCATCAACTCTACTCCTATAAGAGACACCAAAGTAAACAGGTGAAACCAGAAAACAGCCTTTTCTGGGACAGAAGGACAACGACTCTCCTTTTGCACCCAGGGATACCCAGGCAGGTAGGCAGCCCTGGTAAGGAGATATCTTCACACCACTCCACCTCTGAAATACAACCAGTGGCCCAAGATGTGGAAACCCAACATCCACTCAGGTTACAGTAGCCAGGACAGGAGGGAGTCCTAGTGGCCCCAGATAAACTAAGCAGAGCAAAATAACACAAAGACTCTGTGACTTAAACTGCCTTGGGAAATAAAGACGACAGATGAAGGGGACTATCTGTGCACTAAACCTAAACAGAGTGACTACCTATTAAAATAAGTGATTTCATAGGGCCTACATTCTCCCAAGAGAGTAGAAAAAAATCCCAGGATACAATAGGGAATCACCTATCTTAATAAGAACAAAGACTAAAACTGAATGAAGAAAGAGAATCTGAAAAAGATTTTAAGCAGACATTATAAAATTGATTCAACACTCAATTCCATTCTTGAAACAAATGAAAAAAATTAAAATCACAGGAGACAACTGGATGTTATTTGAAAGAATCAAATAGAAACTATAGAACTGAAAACTTTAGTAACAGAATTTAAAAAAATCCCTCACTAGATGAGTTCAATAGTAAAGTGGAGATGAATTATAAAATATGGTAGAACTAGTGAACTTGAGGAAAAAGCAATGGAAATCATCCAATATGAATAGCAACGAGAAAATAGACCAGGGTAAAAAATAAGTCTAAGTGACCTGTGAACCAATAATGAAAGACTGAACATTTCTATTGTCAAAGTTCCAGAAAAAGAAGAAAATAAGAGTGGGGCTGAAAACATATGAAATTTGGTGAAAAATGAAAACCTACAACTCCAAGAAGTTGAGTGAAGTCCAAATAAGATAACCCTAAGAAACCCATGCCAAAAACACATAATAATTATACATTTGAAAACTAAAGTTAAAGGAAAACATTTTGAAAGCAGCCAGAGAGAAATGACACATTATATATAGGGAAACATGGACGTGAATAGCAGCAACATAGGAAACAGTAGAGTCCGGGAGAAAGTGATTCTATTTTTCAAGTACTGAAGGTAAACAATAATTAACCACAAATTATATATACAATGAAGCTATCCTTCAGGAATGAAATAATTTATTGCCTACAGACCTACTCTTAAGGAAGCCAAAGAAAATTCTTCAAACAGAAAATGAATGATAAAAGAAGAAATTTTAGAGCAAATAAAACTAAAAATAAGCAAAAGAAAGGGAAAAGTAATGATAAAAAGTGAAATTGATTAAGTGAAAAACAGAAAAAATAATCAATGAAATCAAAAGATTTTTATAATGATCTATAAAATGCATAAATATTGTATTGATCAAGACAAGACAGAAGATAATACAAATTAACTATAGCAGTAATGAAATAAACAACATCGCTACAAATCATAAGTCATTAAAAAGGTACGAATTTAATTATAGTCAATAAGAAAACTTATATGCCATAGGCATATTCCTTGAGAGACAAAAATTACTCAAGAAGAAAGAGGTAACCTTAATAATCTTATATCTATTGGAAAAAAATAATTAAAACCTTTCTCACCAAGAAAATTTCTGACCCAGAAATCTTCACTGGTGAGTTCAAATACTTAATAAAACTACAATTTCTACACTCTTCCAGAAAATAGTAAAAATAAGAAAAATTTCCAAATGATTTTATGAGGACAGCATTACATGCTGCCAAACTGAAACCAAGAAGAGATATTCCTACCAGAAAAAAGCTAAAAATAAAACTATATCAGAGGCTCACCTAGGGATTGAATGCCCTATTACTTTGTAAGCAGAAATACCAGATTACTTAAAATGCCATTTTACCTTGTTAGAATTCAAGCCTCATTGGGCATCCAGCCTGTGCTCAGGGCCAACCTAATCTGGTAAGTAGCTGTGTTATTGCCTAGCCCCATCTTCCTGGGTGGCATGGCTAATTTAGGTAGAAGGATGCTTTGAAGGCCTCAAGAGTGACTCATTTAGGACATTTACTACTAGGAACACCTCAAGATGTCATTTAGCTCCACTTGTCTGTTAAGACATTCCTGGGGAAAATGAATAAGTAAAGGTCCTCTCGAGCATTCTGGGAGTCCACAGCTATCTCGGAGTGACACAGCAGGAAGGGGAAGAAACAAAAAGATTATTTCAAATTTCAGTGGAGAATCTTAACTGGGTAGCCATTTTTATTATATGATTTGGAGATTAACTTCCTAAGAGTAAGTTATCCACGAGGCATTACTATTCCAAAAGAAGTAAATGAGAGGAGCCTTCATAGAGTCCCAAGCCTGAAGCCATGGAGGGCAAGACCAATCTTTTTTCATCTGTGTGATACCAACTTTTCCTCCTAGGTGACGCTGATTGTCTTCAATGCTCCCAGAATGCCAGGGCCTTGGAGATATTTTAAATGAGTTCTTAGAACAGTACATGACATTAAAAAGTTGTTCAGGGGCTTCCCTGGTGGCGCAGTGGTTGAGAGTCCACCTGCCGATGCAGGGGACACAGGTTCATGCCCTGGTCTGGGAAGATCCCACATGCCGCGGGGCGGCTAGGCCCGTGAGCCATGGCCGCTGAGCCTGCGCGTCCGGAGCCTGTGCTCCGCAACGGGAGAGGCCACAACAGCGAGAGGCCCGCGTACTAAAAAAAAAAAAAAAAAGTTGTTCAAATACTGTTGTGACTTGAGCAGCTGGACATCCATCCTATCTCATCTCCTGACTAGTCTCCATCATCCACTCAGTAGCCAGACTTAGAAGCTGGGGTTGTTGCCCTGATCCCTTGTGGCTGACAGTCCAGAGCTCGAATACCCCTGGGCCGGGTCATCCTAGGGGAAAACTGAGCTTCCAATCCAACCCAGAGTCAAAAGAATGATTTAAAATATGATATTATTGGGTTCCCTTCAGCGGTCTACACTTACCGTCAAACCATTCATATCAACACCAGCCTCATACACAGAAAGCATATGTTAGATGTTACACCTATGCAATCTGGCACACATCATCGTGTTACCAAGCAGGGTTCTTGGCCTTCTTAATCAATAGAAATTGATAAGAGGCCAGACAAGAAATTCAGGCAAGGCTTTAATGGGGCTCCTGAGTGAAAACAAGTAACAAGTTTCTCTGCTCATTCACTGAGGTGGGGCGGGCTGGTTCCTCATATGAGGTGAGGGTAGCGGTGGGTCCAGGTGTTGGGTCTGGAGGCATGGGTGAGGTACTCTGCCCACCCCTTTGGTGGTGTTGTGTGCAGGGGGCATGCGCGGTAGTCTGATTTTGTTCTGGAACCCCTGCTTTTGCTCCCAGCTCTTCAGAAGTGGCAGATGATGGGGTTTTGGTCTTTTTGTAACTTATTGTCCATAATTTGCCCCAACTGTGCATGCATGCACTTATTTTTAGTCCCTTATAGTTTCTTTGATTTTTATTGTTCAAGAAGATGTTTGTCCAGGTGCAAGCATTGCAGCAAAGGGTCCCAGTTCCCAGCCTGTCTCAATCCCTTCCTTCTGAAAAGTCTCCCTCCTCTTCTCTGATTAGAACATCCATCCTTCAGATTAAACTCATGTGTCACTGTATGCAATAAGTTCTCTGTGTTTCTCCTGGGCTGAGTGAGGTGTGGCTCCACCTGTGCTTGCTCAGGCCCTCACAGATTTATCATGGAATGATATAGTGTACTGTCTTGTATTCTGACTGCCTTTTACCCTGTGTCTCCACCACCACAAGTCAGTTCAGTGAGGCAGGGCTGGGTCTGATGTGTCTCTTCATCGTCCAGGACTCAGCACAGGGAAGAACCCCAATAAATGGCAGCCTGTAGAATGAAAAATTCCCGGGAGCAGGAATCATTTTTGGTTCACTGATGTAACCTCACTGCTGCTGGGCATTCAGTACATGCTCAGTAAATATTTGTTAAATGAACACATGACTGTCTGGAGGGAAAAGTCGATATATATTGAGGAAAGGATTATAAAGAGGAAGAAAAAGAAGGTGAGGGGAGGTTATGTTCTCTTCATTTAGACCCTGTAAAGAAATCCTGCTGAACAGCTGCTTCTTTCATGCTCTTTGATCTCCCACAGTTCTCAGAAACCCTCTGCCCCACAACAGACAATTATAATTGCTGCACGTTGCAAACTGCCAGAATAAGGCTATATTCCCCCACTCTATCGTTTACAGAATCAAATATCCTGTTATTTTTCTGCACAGCATCAATAACCCCAATGGATCTAATAAGAAATTTGTGAATTTTATCAATGGATTTCTAAACTGTACATACCCTGAGCTGTGAAATGCCAATTTCATACTTTAGAACAGAAATCGAATAGAATGATGAGTAAATCACATGCATCATTCTGCCATCTCGTTTTCCAGACCTCAGCAACCACGGGGCTGGAAAGGTTGGTTAGAAATGTGACTTTCCCACCCATAAAGACCAGGTTGCATGTGTGCTGGTCTTTTATAAGGGCCTGGGTGTGGGAGTTGTGCTCCCAGGACCTGGGATAAGAACAGAAATGCTTGACCTATGATTGCAGGAGGGACAAACCAAGCAAATTTTGTTGCAAAAGCTTAAACCCAAGTACTGGAGAGAGCATTCTCACTCAACATCCATTCATGTACCCCACAAGCACTTATTAAGAACCTACTAAGTGCCAGGCCTCTAATTGGCATTTAATGCATGTGGGCTGCAAATTCTGACAAGTTAAAGACTGAAATAGAGGTTGAAGTTGGTAGGCAGAATAAAACCCTCCAGAAATGCCCATCCTCTAATCTCTGTGAATATGATACCTTAGGTGACAAAGAGACTTTGCAGATGTGATTAAGGTTATAGACTTTCAGGTGCTGAGATTATCCTGGGTCACCCAGATGGGCCCAGTCTAATCACATGGGTTCTTAAAAGATGAGAACATTTCCTGGCTGGGATCAGAGAGATGCAACAAGATGTGACAAGATGTGACAAGGACTCAGCCTTCTGTTGATGGCTTTGAGGATGAAGGAAGGAGCCACAAGCCAAAGAATGCTGGTGACTTCTAGAACTTAGAATGGCCCTCATCTTACAGCCAGCAAGAAAATGGAGGCCTCAGTTTTATAACACAAGGAACTGGATTCTGCTAACAACTCAAATGATCAAGGAAATATATCAACCCCTAGAACCTCCACAAAGGAATACAGCTCTGATGATATCTTGGTATTAACCTGATGTGATGTGATGTGATGGTCAGTGTTGGACTCCTGACCTACTGGACTGTAAGAAAATAAATTTGTGTTGCTTTAAGTTATTACTTTGGTGATAATTTGTTACAGAAGTAATAGAAAGCTAACACAGCAAAAAGAGCTCAAAGATAAGTATAAACAAAATCAAAGCAAAAGCAAGTTCACAATTTATAGGCCAAGAGCCTTCTTAAACATTGCCTGGGACTGGAAACTCACTGTCCTTGGGTGTTGGTGCATGGTGTAGACATGCGTGCAGCTGACACAGAGACTTGGATACTGGGTAGACAAATATACCTGTCAAAATTTTTATCTGTTCCCAATGTCTCAGGGCCCAGTTCTTTGTTATGATTGAAGAGAAGCAGAGCAGGAAAAAATGGTGGAGTTAATTGGATATGGAGAACAAAATGGGTGTAGAATTTGCAAAAGCCAACAGAGATCAAATCTAAGCAATGATGAGGCAAAACCAGCCTTTCTCCAAAAAAAGTAAATTAGAAACACCCGTTGAGCTTAAAAAAATTAAAATAAAACCCTGACGCTGCTGCTATATTTCTAAGGGACTGAGACTTAGTTGGGCTGGCCTGTGGCTCACTAATGAGTATTTTTAAAAAACTTTGTTGGCAATGCTTATGTATAGTCAGGGTAGAGAAATCTTGGTTTAAGGGATGACTGATCCTTGGGTTTTTTAAAAGATTTCATATAAACATAGATGAAGGTCAACGTAGGACATCTGGAGAAGACATGATTGACTGGAGAGAGGTCTCAGACCAGGGAAGATAAGGCTGGAAGTATTAATACAAGGGCAGGAAAAGAGGGGAAAGATGGGAAAATGGATCAAGCAGATTTTTACCGTAGCTCGGCCTGCTCTTTGGACACACACCAGCATACCATGCCAATGTAAACAGCAGAAACAGACACCATCCTTGTCTCTTGAAATGTCCCCAATGGCCTTTCCTTTCCCAGTTTCATCCTCCCCTCAGAGCTCTCTCTTTCTGGCTGTGACTTGCTCTTCAACGCTCCTAAGATAATCTTGATTTGAGTTTGACCCCTTGCCTGACCTTGACACACCTCTCACATCCTCCAGAGACATGGGGATTTCAGCAGCTGTCTCCCTACAGGAGAAAATTAGGCCCTGGGCACAGTTTTCCTAATGTATTTGTGGGAAAAAATCAAATTATATGCTCCTGATGGGTGCAAAATTTTTTGGAAAAATGTGCAAATGAATGAAGCTCCCAGTTCTCTTACCCCCCTGATATGATCAAGGAAGGCACAGTATCAATTGCTTCTGAGTCCTGTAGCTGCTTAGGGGCAGATATGCAGTCACCTTTACTCACCCACTCCCTCACCACAGGAGTGTCCAAGGAAGTAATATGTGCCAGGCATGTCACCATGTGCTGCTGACTCAGTGCTGGTGGACCAGACAAACATGGAACTTGTACTGGAGAAACTGACAAACGTGATTCTCAGTTACAGTGGTGAATTTTAAGCCAGATCGGCCAGAATGTTGTGGAAGAGCATCTCCAAAACACTACTGTGGGGGCAAGTTTAATACTGATTTGGGGTTATACTGGACCTAGGACTGTTAGATAAAAATAAATCTTAATAAATTACCTTATACATCTAATTATATATATATAAGGAATTTCAAGTTCAGAGAGGGGATGTTGCCCAGGGTGACTCAGAAAGTTAGGAAGCTCTAAGCCCATGATGTTTCCACCATATCATAAGATTTCTCTTGTGGTTCCACTTCTGGGAACATTTCATTCAGCATTTCCTAATCTGTCCTTGTCCCCCATACACAGTGCCATTTTTTGGCCAGTGGGAAGTAGGGCAAAGCAGGGTGTGTGAGACCAATTTCCTGACCCCACCTAGCTTTTGCTGGGTCTTGTATTAAGGGCCTGGAAACAAGTTTAGGTCAGAATAATTTCAATAGGCCTGTTTTTCCACTAGCAGTTCATTCCATTCATATTGAAACACTAAACACCTTTAAATACCTCTTCCCAAAGACTTTGCATATTAAAAATGAAATCTGGAAAGGCATTGCTTAGCCTAAAAGTTTGAACCCCTGACTGTTGAAATTATATGCTGTTTATTCATTACTCTTTTAGACATTTTTTGTTGTCAGAAGACAGTCAGTTTCCTAAACACTATCATTACCTATATATAATCATCATTCAACACAGACTCCTCCAATTATTCATGCCTTGGTTAGACCATAAAGGATCATTTGGCCTGATTATCTATTCTCAGCTTCCAGTTAATTAGCTGAGTAATCTCAGTTCATTTTATTTTATTAGTGCTCTGCACAGACCCAGAGGAAAGTGCTCCAGGAAGGACACTCTGGCTACTTTTGCATTCATACAGCAGCCAGTAGAGCATAGTTAATAAAATTTGCAGCTATTCAACTCCCTCAACCTTTCAAAGTTCATCTGTGATAGATCTGTGCTATCTATGATCCTGCTCAAATTAAGGCAAGAGAAAGATATATTCTGCGTTTCATTTGTCTAAAAATTAACACTTCATTAGAGCAAATAAAGCTACTTTCTACATCCCTGTGGAAAATGAAAGTGCAAGGCAATTAATAACAGGCCACAAACCTACTGGGGTATGATGAGTCCTGGATTACAGTCCCTGCAGTGTCTGATGCACCCAATTTCCCACAAGTTCCTCCAAGAAATGATAATGAGGTCATTTTGGATAAAGATGTTGGATGTTCAAGTCCCAAACCAAAATAATTTCATGTTAGAAGAAAAATGAATAATTAGAAAATAGTCATTGTAGGATTAATTTTTTTTTTTTTTTGGTACAGGGGCCTCTTACTGTTGTACCCTCTCCCCTTGCGGAGCAAAGGCTCCGGATGCGCAGGCCTAGCAGCCATGGCTCATGGGCCTAGCTGCTCCGCAGCATGTGGGATCTTCCCAGACTGGGGCACAAACCCGTGTCCCCTGCATCGGCAGGCAGGCTCTCAACCACTGCACCACCAGGGAAGCCCTGTAGGATTAATTTTACTTTCTAATCCCAAACCTACTTGTCAATTTAAGGCAGTTACCTAGGAAAGACTCACTGCTGTCTTCTACTCACACTCAACACTTCTGACACCAGATGTGAGTGTCTATTCCCACACCAGTCAATTCTATGACATCAGCTCAGTACCCTACAATTCAATTCACTTAGATACTATCCACCTTGAGTTAGTGTCAGATCCCACAAGCTAAGAGCTCAGTCCCACAAGACTGTCCCCAATTCAGATGTCAATTGCAAGTTCCAGGTTACCCCTGGAACTTCTGACTGACTGCCTATAAATTGAGGTTCCCACAACCACCTTGTTTTTAACAATTTGCTAGAATGGTGCACAGAACCCAGGGAAACACTTACTTATATTTACTGATGTATTATAAAGGATATAATAAAGGATGCAGATGAAGAGATACATAGGCTGAGGTAAGGAGAAAGGGTATAGAGTATCCTTACCCTCTCTGGGTGAACTAGCCTTCCAGCACCTCCATGTGCTTTGCAACCTGGAAGCTCCCTGAACCCTGTACTCTTGGAATTTTTATGGAGACTTCATCACATATGCATAATTGATCATTAACTCAATCTCCCTCCCAGAGGAGGGAGTGAGGGTGGGAAGAAAGTTCTAAGTTTCTAATCATGACTTAGTCTTTCTGGTAACTAGCCCTCATTCTAAAGCTATACAGTAGCTTACCAAGAATCAATTCCTTAGAACAAAAGATCTATAACTCAAAAAGTTCCAAGGGATTTAAGATCTCTGTGTCAGAAAGCAGGGTCAAAGACCAAATATCAAAGCAAAAGATGTTCCTAGTACTCTTATCACTTAAGCAATTCCAAAGGTTTTAGAAATTCTGTCCCAGGAAATTATGCATATATATATATTTTTTCCTCACTGTATGATTGCTGACCTTGTAACCTAGTTATCCCAGTTTCCAGAGTCCATTGTAGAAAATATGAGAACAATGACATATATACATGTAGGTGTTTTTGCAAACAATAAACAAAATTTATAACTACTTAAATATATAAAAATAGAGAAATGTTTGAAAATGAAAGATTAAAGATCTCTGAAAATATGCACCCCCTTATAAAGACAATGAAAAAGATGCAAAATTTGTAAAAATCAACTTTATTCAGAGCTCTGGAAGTCAACCAAGGCTTAGAGCAACACAAGGAGTGTTTACACAAGAAAAACAGATGAATCTTGGTGATCTTGATGATGTTTTAAGTTACACTATTCCTATCACCCACTTCCCAGCTCAGTAGTAGCCTTGAAGATAATAGCCTTTATTCCTGATACAAGAGGGAACAAAAGAAATTTTATTTCCAAAGAATTTTTATATTTTGGTCTATCTAATATTTTCCTGGAATACCTGACCTGAAAGGCTTTATTTTATTGGTGATCCAATGTTAAAATCATTTTCCTGAGGGACTGTGTCCTTGTTGAAATATTTACTGGCAAGTATTTAAAGGTATAGCTAAGTTAAATAATAGCTAATAGCTGAGGCAAACAATAGACTAACCAAAATCCTTAAGAGGAAAAGCTAAGATGTGAGATGTCCAAAGGACTTTGAAAAGCTCCAACAAATTCCTGGAAGTGTAGAATGCCATGAACAAATGCAGGGCTGTGCATATGATCAGGAAAACTTGAACATTCCCCAAGCTCTTGCCTCTGGGTGAACTTGAAGCTCTGCACAAGCAGGAAGTGAAGGCTAAGGCAGAGTGATAAGTTGCCTGTTTGGGTTTGAAAATATACCCCAACATATATACAGGGCCCCTGGGAAAGACACAGAGATATATTGGTGCCAGGAATTTAAGGAAAAATCTGTCCATCATTAGGTGATCACTAAGCCAAGCAGAGATGTCAGTGACCACATACAACAAAGAATGCAGACTATACAGAATTAGTTCAGAAGTCAGTAAACAAACACCAACAACTACAACCAGCAGCAGGAACAACAAACTCTGGAGAGGGAGGCAAATCTTACTTCCAGAGTTGCCACATTATATTATTGGAAATTCCACTTTTCAACAACAACAACAGAAAAATCAAGATTGAAAAAAATTTAAGTATAGCCCATACACAGGAAAACAAAACAAAACAATTAATTGAACAGTCCCTGTGGAAGACCAGATTTTGGACTTACCAAACAAAGATATTAAAATATTAAATCAGATATTTAAAATATGTTAAAAGACCCAAAGGAAACCATGTTTAAAGAAATAAAGGAAAGTATGACAATAATGTTTCACTAAGCATGAAATATTAATAAAGAGAAATTATTAAAAGAAGCCAAATAGAAATTCTAGAAATGAAAATACAATAAATGAAAATTTTATTAGAGGGGCTCAACAACAGTTTCAAAGTAGGGAACACCACCAAGCCATCAGGGTTTGAATGATCAAATAATCACCAAGTTTGAAGAAGGAAAACACATCAGGGCCTCAAATTTGCAATGGCATTTTACCCTAGAGCATTTGCTAATTTTTAGCATGGGGAATAGAGACTAAACAGAAAACATTATGCTTAGCTCTTTCAGCAGTCTTACTGGGACAGAGAGCCACAACTTGGAGTTTAGGGCTACCAACATAGCCACAACATCAGGGCCCTACCAAGCCTGATCTAAGTAGCCATTTCAGTGATCTCAAAGCCTAGAATAACAGCAAAAGAAAAGTAGAAGAAAAAAATAAAGATGAGAGCAAAAAAAAAGAAGAGACAAGGAAAGGAAAACAAATATAAAATATAATCAACAAAGCAAAAATAATTTTAAAAAGACTAATGAAGTTGATAAATCTTTAAAGAGAGAGACAGAGAAACAGAAGGAGAGAGAGAGTGAGAGAAGAAGGGAGGGAGGGAGAGGGAAAGAGAAAGAGAAGATACAGAGACAGAAATCAGGAAATTAATGAGAACATCATTATGGATTCTTTAGACATAAAAATATCACTGAAAGGTATTATGAAAATTTTGTGTGAAATTTCAAAAATTCAGGTGAAACAGACAAACTCATTAATAAATGTTTTATCAGTGGTTACCAAGAGAAATAAAGTATATGAATATTTCTATATGCATTAAATAAATTTAATCCATAAGCTAAGAAACTTATCCACAAAAGAAATTTCAGGCCCAGATGGTTGAACGGTGAATTCTTCCAAACACTTAAAGAAAAAATATTAGTTTTACACAAACTCTACAAGAAAATTTAAAAAAGAAAAATCACTTCCATGCTCAATGTATGGAACCATCAAAACATGGATATCAAAATCTGACAAAGATATAAGGAAAAATTTACATATGACTCTCTCATTAAACTTCTTATGAATGTAGATGTAAAAATCTTAAAATATGCACAAACTGAATATATATGTAAAAATATATAATCCATAGCAATCAAGTTGGATTTATTCCAGAAATTAGTCTATATTAACATTAAGAAAATAATCAATTTAACTCATCACATTTATTAAAAAAGGATAAAAATATATAATTATCCAAACAGCTACAGAAAAAACATTTCATAAAATTCAAACCTTGTTTGCAATTAACAACAACAACAAACCTAAAACAAAAGTTATACTTATTTGTGAAATATGGAAATATTTACCCCTGAGATAAGGCACAAAACAAAGATGTCCACTTCTATTCAACAATTATTTTGTCCAAGACAGTATAACAAGGGAAGAAGAAGAATAAAATTTACATGGATTTGAAAGGAAAAAAATAAAATATCATTATGTGAAGATGATACAATTGTGCCTACAGAGAATCCAAAAGGATATGCATATAGATTACTTGAAGTAATAAGCAAATTTAGCACCTGTGTAAATTAGACATATTTAGCAATTAGTTGCTTCTTCTGGGAAGAAGCAGACCTGCCTGCCTCACTGATGTTGAACATGGCCATAGGACTTGCTTTGGCCAGTGGAAAGTGGACAGAAATGAGTGTACTTAGGCTTTTGGGGTTTTATGATTGAGCCCTCTGAGAGTTTTCCACCTCCTCCTATCAAAGAACACATAGCAGGTATGACAACCTGTCTCGTACCTGGGAATGAGACATGTCGAGTAGAGCTGCTGCAAACAACTCCCAGATTCTCATTCAGAGGCAGAACAGCCCCAGCTAATTCTCAAGAACACTCTCACTCAATTCTTCACCAGCTTATCCAATATCACTGAACTTTGGGGTGATTTCTTCTGCAGCATTCTTGTACTGATAGATGAGTTTTGCAAAAAGACACCTGATACAATGTCAGTATGTAACATTAAATTCCAATTTGATATTCTAACAAAAAACAATGTTAAAAGAACATTTTAAAACATGACACAATTTATAAAAGCATAGAACTCAAATTCTTAGGAATAAATTTAACAAAAGATGTGTGACAACTCTACAAAGAAAACTAAAAATACTGAGAGAAAAAAAAACAAACCTGAATAAATGGAGTAGTAAGCTATGTTTGTTTATTGGAAGACAACACCAAAAGATGTCAATTCTCACTCCTACTGATTTATAGACTTTTAATAATTTACAGTTAAGATTTTTAATAACTTACAGTAATTTAAACAGTGCAGTATTAGTGCAGTGAGCAACATGTAGATCAACAGAACAAACCTACATATCCACCAAGAGCACAATAACAAATGCTGTCACAGACAATATCCTCACTTAAAGAACAAAGGTGGCAATGCAATGTAGTAGAGAAATCATGGCCTTTTCAAATGGGTTGACTGGATATTCATATGGGAAACAATATTGATCTACCCTTACCTCAAGAACAAAAACAAATTCCTGATGGGTCACATACATGTTCATGAAAGGTAAATATATAAAGCTTCTAATATAAGGAGAATATATAAGGACTTGGCAAAATGTGCTTAAATGGGACAAATAAGCCCCTGACCACAAAGAAAAAGCCTGATACATTTGATGTCAAGAACTTCTGTTTGTTAAAACAACACTAAGAAAGCAAAAAAAGTAAGCCATATCTGGATACCCCCACCAGTATGTTAATAAAATAGAGGATGATCATATAGAAAACAAAAAGAATACCTACAAATCACTAAAAAGGAGTCAGACAATCTTCTACAAAAATTGGCAAAAGTCTTTGAACAGACACTTCAGAAATGGCTAACAGGCAAATGAGACTGGTGCTAAATATAATTAATCATCGAGGAAATTCTAATTAAAACCACAATGAGATACAAGTACACACTCAAGCAAAATGTCTAAAAGGTTTTGTAAAATGGCAATACCAAATAATATCAAAAATATGGAAGAACTGAAAGTCTCTTTCTCTGCTGGGGGAATATATGTACAGCAACTACTTTGGAAAACTGTGTAGTAGTACTTATTAATGGTAAATACACACAAATCCTATGACCCAGAAATTCTTCACTCCTAGATATGGAAGAGCAGGTCAGCTTCAGGGAAGGGATGCATCTTTATGGGCAGTAAAGGGACTATTTGCAGATATCTTAAAGGTATGCATCACATGTGTTCACCAAAACACATGTGTGAGAATGTCCATAGTGGTTCTATTTATAGTTATAAATATATATAGTTCTATATATATAAATAAAAACTATATATATATAGTTCTATATATATAAATAAAAACTATATATCTATATAAATATATATAGTTCTCTATATATAGTTAGAGCCATTGTGGAATTGCTGGTATCAAATAAATTATTGTGCTCTAAACAGGAATTAGATAAAATACATGACAACAACTTGTAGACAGAGAACAATGACTAAATCAGGGCTATTATCCTTGGGAGAAGGGAAGCACATGAGAAGAATTTCACATTCAACCTAGCTTTCTCCCTAGATGCATTTTTCCAAACCAGAGCATAAAGATATAGAATCCAGGCAAAGAACAGCAGTCTCACAGGGCATTAAAACTAGAGATCAGGCTGCTGAAGCTGCTGTGACATGCAAGACAGGGTATCAGAGGAGAATCACAGTAAAGGATTCCCAGCATTCATATAAAAATTCCCATTGAGTTCTTGACCTCAAGATAGACTGCTCATGTGTATGGTAGTAGTCTGGAAGGCCTAGTAGAGAAGATTTACTTGGAGGATGGAGAGTTGTGCAGATATTTTAGAGACTATACAGTGCTGGGAATTTGTTGAGTTCAGTGCAATCAAAATGATGACTGACGGTCCAGAAATGTCACAATATAAAAACAGGAAATGCCCTCTAGACATAAGGGAAAAAGTGAAACATGCCTACCTCAACAAACCCTAATGCCAAATCTCAACAAAATCAAGGTGATCTACTGGTGATTTAATTGCCCTCCCAGAAAAATGTTAACATTTAACATACTTTGGAAGAGGACTATACAATCCAGAACTTCTAATATGTATCATCCATATGAATGATCTATGATAAAAATGCACTAGATGCTAGATATATGAATAAGCAGGCAAAATGATTGGAAATCAGTAGCTGAAATAGTCAATAGAAGCAGATCTGAAGATGGTCCAGGTATTAAAAATAGCAAAGACTAACATATTAAATAAAAATAAAGCAAAAGATGGACAAGGATAAAACATAAAGCACATCAGCAGATAATATGAATATATAAAAGTCAAATATATATTCTGCAGCTAAGAAAATACAATATCTGAAACTATGAACTCTCTGGAAGGATTTAATAGAAACTAACAACAGTAGAAGACAGGATTAGTAAATACAAACACAGGTCAATAAAGCATATTCAAAGTGAAGCACAAAAAGATAAAGAATAGAAATGAGGAATACATAAGTAATGCATGATATTCACAATGGTATGTTATATATCTCTTTAAGTGAATGAAATATAGATATAAATAATGTTGAACAGATCTCAACAATACAATTATGACTGATAAAAACAATAGTGGGATGCTGTTTGAATAAATGTAAGCACACACTCACACACACACACATCAGTTCTATATAACTTTTAGTAATATATACAGACTAAGAGTAAGAGAAAGTATATATTGTAAAGATATTTAGCAAATAGTTTATGACAGTGAAGAGAAAATAAGTAGGTTGAGATTGGGGAGTAAATCAAAGGGTACTTAAATTTACTGTGTACTGTTTTATTCATTTTGTTAAAAAGAAAATCTGTATAGAAAATATGACAATATAAAAAAAATTCTGTATGGTGGACACACATTGTTAACGTACCTTCATACTTTCCTAAATCTTTCCTTTTTTTCTAGATTAAAAACAAAATTAGTGAATGTACTATGACCATTGAAAAATATTCAAACAATGTAAAACATGTAATTCCCCTTTGTCATCAGAGCTCCTTGCATTCCACTCCACAAAGATTTAAAATATTACCTTTGTAACCCTTTCCCATGAAGTGAAAGGAGGCCCTGTTGCTCTAAAATGGGAGAATAAATCAAAAAAGAGGGGACACATAATACAAGAGATCCAACACAGTCAAAGGGAATTCCCAGAATCATGGTGAATGCAGATCCTAGGATAACAGCTATGTACAACCATAGAAGAAAGGAAGCCATATTGTAGTATATCAGAAGGCTTCTGGAGAGATTTCTTCAAGAAGATGGATGGAAATCAGAGAAAAACTGATGCTTCAAAGTGGACTGAGTCTCACTCAGTTTTTCTCTGAGTGGACGATTGGCAAAGAGTTTGAGGCTGAGTTAGAAATAAGTACATAGAAAAAAAAAAAGCAATCAAATAAAAGTTAAGAATTATTAATGTCAGGAAAAGCAATATTTTATGTAAATGAAAATAATAATAGAATACCATAATACTCAACTGCATATGCCATTTTATGTCTATAATTTTCTAAATGCTGAATATTAATCTACTAAAAATTATAATACAACTATACTGGGATATCAAGGACATGAGGAAATTCCATTTATGGAATGAAATTTAATAGATGTAAATCATGTTTAACAGTAGGAAGTTAACACATAGTATCTGAAACAAACAAGAAAAAAGAAATCAGGTGATTGGTGTTTTCCATAACAGACTGTAGAATTATGTGACTATTTTAAATCCATGTAGAAATAACTGGAAAAAATAGATATTTTAAAAAAGTGATTAAAGATAATAAATATATTTACTTTCCTTTTCTATAACAGTATCATCAGTCATCTTCTCCCTATCTTTTATGCTACTGTTGTGCTGTGTTTTCATTCTGTCTTTGTTTTTAAATTTCAAATTATATTATTGTTGTTATTACTATTATTATTACCTTATACAATGGATTTTTTACATTTGCTTTATTTTATCATTTTTTTCTTGCATTTCATATATTCCTTATGATATTTTCCTTCTTTTACACATTTAGAATTTCAGTTTGCAAGAGTTTGTTGGTATAAACTCAGGTTTATTTTTGGAAACTTCTTTATTTTGCCTCTATTATAGAAAGGCATGATTGTTTTGTCTATAAGTCTATGTTGTCAGTATCTCATCACTTTGAAAATAACATTTCACTAATTATAGGTATAAGTATGGGTTCATTTTTCATTATCTTGCCTAGAGCTATTTCCTGGTATCTTTTACCAATTCTGATAATTTCTTAAACTTTATCTTCTCAAGTACTCCCTTTCCCTCACTCTGTATTTTTCTCCTCTGGATCTCTGGTAAGATTCATTTATATTAGGGATTTACTCTCTATCACCAATGTTTCTTAAATTCTATTAATTCTTTAAATCTCTTGTCTTTCTGTGCTGTGTTCTGAAAAATTTTCTCAAATCTCTCTTCTGGGTTTTGTTTGTTTGTTTGTTTTGATGCTTAATTTGCTGTTTAACTTAAATATTGAATTATTTCAATTATTAAGACTTTTAACTTCTAAAAGTTCTAATTGTTCTGTTCAAACTTCCCTGGTCAATTCTTTAGTCTCTTGTTCCTTACACATATTTTTGTTACCTTCCTTATGAACTTACTTTACATCCTATATCAAATAATTGAGATATCTAGAGTTTTGTGGGTCTGATTCTTCTGTCTGTTGTTTCTTTTGACACTTACTCATAGTGTTTTATTTCCTATGTCTCAGGTGATTTTATTTAATTATTTTTATAAAATCATGTCTCAATATATTACTTGTGAGAATTCTTCAGAGCCCCAGTTTAAATAGTTTCTTACCTAGGAGAATTTCTTTTTATTTGTATCAGAGCCATGGAATCACCACCATCAGCACAGCAAAAATTGTTCCTTTCCATAGGACAGGTGCAGCTTCATTTGTTTACCTCTTTGGATTTGTTGTTTTGTTTTGGTTTGTTTCTATCTTTGTCTTTTTCCTTTTGCATGGGGAGGTTTGGTGCCTTGGAGAATTCCCCATATTCTCTTACTTGTTCTTTTGTTTTAAAATTATTGAAAAATACTTTATACATCACTCATTTTAGTACTGAATTATTGTGGATACCTAAACTTCCACAATGAAAAACATTTATAAAAATACCATAAGGAAATCTTTCAATTCAGTCATGCTCACTTCATGGTGTGGCACTATGGAAGTAATACCCTTTGTTATCCAGTCATCTGGGATTTTTGCTTGCATCACAAGTAGATGGGAGTGAAGGCAGACAGTTGTTGTTTAGTAAGTGAACACATGGATACCAAGTACATAAGCTCCTCTTCTCTGCTGTGGAATTCTTCCCATCCAAGATGGCCAATACAATATACATGATACTTTTCTGTTTATATTTTATTTGTTTAAAAAATAATTACTGTAATAGGAAGTACATTCACATGTTTCAAAATTCAGGAGGTACAAAACAGTATACAATAAAAATTATCACATCATATATTGATAATGAGGGAGGTTATGTATATGTGTTCAACAGGGCATATGTGGGAAATCTCCATGCCTTCCACATGATTTTGCTATGAATCTAAAACTGCTCTAAAAATTGAAGTCTATAAAAAGTTCCCCCACCTATTTTCCTGTAAACACTCATTTCTTCTCTACTGATCATCCAATATTGGTTTGCATTTTTTTTAATATGGAAGCTTTAACATCTCTCAGTACTTAGATATTTGTTTTAGAGGAACAAAGTTTTCATGAGCATCTAGTTTATATAAGCATCTATCCCATTGAATTACCACCAAACAGCTACAATGTTTAAATTGATAGATTAACAAATACTGTATGTGAGAGACCACAGAAGTTTTAAATGGCAAAGCAAGGGTTCACACTAAGCCCTGTATGATTTCAAAGCCCATACTCTTCCTATTTCCCTACCTTGCCCATACATGGGTGTTTCTTGATCACCATTTTATGAAGCAGAAATGAAAGCCCTATTTGAAGTTTGCAGACATGGATTCTCCTGCCAGACCTTTAATTCAGCAGGAACATAACTGTTAAATGCAATACAGAACTGTTCTCCTCTTTTGTTATGCCCTTAGGACAATCTTGAAGAGATGAAGCAGATCTCTCATAGCTGCACTTGCTGTCTCATGAGGCTCCCCCAAGGCAAGTGCACTGTTTGTCAGGTTCATAGCAAGACATGACATTAAAGGAAAGAAAGAGGTTGGCTAAGCTCTCTTGGGATGGCTGCCTAGAGTCACTCAAATTACGGGGTAAGTTGGAGCTGGTCTTGTAAGAAGCATCCAACTTGCTGGACTTCATTTCCACCCTGAAGTGCTGGACCAGTTGATGTCCACAGTTTCCTCTAGGTCACATTTTATACAGCAGGAGAGTAAAAAATCACGTTGATGTCCTTCACCCTTGGGTGAAGGAGCACTCTCCAGTCCAGAAAGCACAGAGTCTCCCGACAAGGAAACATCTAGGACAGGGCTATCTTCCCTTCACTGAATAAAGCTGAGCACCCAGGATGTTGGCAGAGACCATGTCAGGGATGTCTATTAAGATTTAATTTGTCTGAAAATTAACTTTTCAGGGGATAGTAAGCCAAGTGTTCAAGTCCATATTGCCTGGTTGCACCTGTTTTTTGTTTTTGTTTTTTTGTTTTTGAAGCAATACCATGTGGCAGTTTAGAGAGAGGTTTAAGAATCAGACTTGAATTCAGGTCCTGGCTCCATCACACCCTCCCCATGTGGCCTCTCCCAGTATCAGCTATCTCAGCTGAAAACAAGAATTTGGTAAGCCTCCTAGTGTTTGTTGGGATAATGGAGTAAAACCTTTGTTAACTGTGTGCCCCCAGTATCTATTACACTCTCTTCCTCCAGTGCACACTCTGCTCCCTTAGACTCTCCCTCAGGTGTGCTGCATCCATTCACACTGCCTCTCTGGTTTTATTTGCACTGCTTCAATTTGTGCACATGCTGGGAATGAATAACCTTTCCTATCATATAGGATAGTAATTCTCAACACTGGCTGCCCCTAGAACCAACCACCTGGGGAGCTGTTAATAAGCATAGCTACCTGGGCTCCACCTCCAAAAATTCTGATTTAATTGCTCCCGCACTGGGAACCTGCTATAGACTGGATGTTTGCATCCCCCCAGATTCATATGTTGAAACCCTAACCCCTCACAGTGATGATATTAGGAAATGAGGTCTTTGGGACATAATTATGTGAAGATGAGATTATGATGGTGGAGCTATCATGATGGGATTAGTGCCCTTATAAGAAGAGAAAGATGCACCAGAGCTCTCTGCCAAATCTTTGAAACTTGGTATATTATGGAAAGATAGATAAATATTTCCTGCAACTAGTAACACCAGAGAGATTTGGACTGACATTTCCAATTTTCTCAGCAAGTATAAGGGCGCCTGCAAACTGTTGATATTAAAGACTCACATAGTTTTCTTTGCTTTTGAGATGAACAGATCACTACAGACTGTTTCTGTATATTCAAGCATGCACCCAGGACTCCACTCAGTCTGAATGTGGTGTGTTTCAAGATCCATTTCATTTAATGTCCTAATTTCTGCAGGAAGTCTTTCTTGATTTTTTTCAACCCACTTAATACTTTTCGTTATTCTATAGCTTTTAGTGATGGCATGCTGAATATAAAAATGGGCAATGGCCAGACCATACATGACAGTAGACCTCTACAGTAAGCAGCCCCAAATAGTTAGTGATCTCGGATGGCCTCGGCCGGCAGTGGCTTGAAGCAGGATTTCAGTTCCCCAACTAGAAACTGAAGCCAGGCCGCAGCAGTGAGAGCACTGAATCTTAGCCACTAGACCATGAGGGCCAGTGGCTAGTGACAAGGCCCTGGTTTGTCTGCTTTGTAGAAATGAATTTCAACAAAAAGACAGAAAGTAGTGAAACAAGTAAAGTGCTTATTAGAAGGGGAAAAAAAGTACGTGTGAACTAGGCATTCATGGGCAGGCTCAAAGAGAGAGTCACCCCTCGTGGTAGTTTAAATCACTTATATGGGGCATTTCTTCTGGGTTTCCTCTGGCCAATCATCTTGCTTTGCCTGGCTCTGAGTCCATATATGATATAACTCAGAGTTCTTCCCTGTGTGTGCATGTGTGTCTCTTAGCCAAGATGGATGCAGAGGCCTGTGGGAAGGTTGACATCACCTACAATGGGATGGTGCCTCCCTCCCTTTTTGACCCCTGAGGAGCCATTATGTGTACATGTAGTCTTTCTGTGCATGTGTATACAGGAAGGTCTCCTTGACCTCGAGAATAAGAAATATGTGGTCTCTTTATCTCTTAGCTGAGCAGGACTCAGCTCCTCTCTGCCCCTGCTCTTATCTTTATCTTGGAGTATCTGCCCATAGGGGACAGACTCTAGCTGTTCAGCCTGTGGCCCATCTATCTAGTGCCTCATTAGGACTTGATTAATAATTGACAACTTCCTTAATTTTTGCCCCTGCCTCCAACTTAGGACCAGCCAATCACATGGAATGTCCTGCTTCTAGTTACCTCACTTGCAGCTTCCCCAGGCCTGCAGTCCTAGTCAGGGCACACCTGAAGCCTTATCTGTTCTCCACTATAAAGTTTTTCCACTCCTCTTCCTGGCTTTGAGTCTCTGCCAAAATGTAAGTGATGTAGTAAGCTCTGAATAAATACTTAGTTCTCATTGACTTCAACAATGATTTCAACCACATAGCAATGTTAATTATGCAAGGGATCTTAATACACTTGGCAACTGGGAGGTTGGACTTTTGTTTTCTCATTCTGACTCTTAGAATTCCCTTAACTGACCACACACCTGGCTGGGAAAGGAGCAGGGATGAGAGAACATGTCCATTGTGTCAGAAGTCTCTGACGCAACTAAATTTTATCATGTGAAAAATCAGTGGAAGGAGAGTGAGCTTTGAAGCTAGTCAAGCTTGGATAGATGGCTAACACTGACACTCACTAGCTGTGTGACATTGGACCCAGTACTTACACTTCAGGGCCTCCATCTTTTCACCTACTGAATGGGCAAGAGAAACACCTACCCCCTAGGGCTGTTGGGAAGAACACAACATAGTCATAAAATCAAGTGGCCAACATGCTTGCCCCAGCAGGAGCTTAAATTATACCAGTCCCTCATATTCTTCCCTTCCTGGATATTTCTATTGAAATAGGTATCTCATATGAACTTGATTTGTTATTACTCACTTCTTTCAAATCAAAGAGTAACTTACTACTCATGTGGCCCTTTAATACTAAAGGGTTTTAATACTTATTAACAGAGATTATTCCCCCAGAACTTTTTTCTACCAGTCAATTGTCTCGATGTTGAGGGAACAGCAATGCTTAAGCCATGCTTCCTGTTTGCTCACAGTTTAATTGAGGAGAAAAGTCATCACTCAAACAATTAAAGTAGATGATGTTATACGATATTCCCGACTAGTGACAAAGGTGACAACTGTTACTAGAATTCATAGGGAGGGACATCAGGTACGTGGTGACCTGAAAATGATATGCAGTCAAGTTGGAGTACATCTGGGTGCTGAAACACACATAGAATTGGCTAAAAATCACAAGTTCAGTTTTTAAAATACCATTGTGAAAATAATACATCCTTGTTGTATTGAAATTTTGGAAGACACAAAAAAAGTTAAAAAGAGAAATTATCCATAACCCACATTCTGGAGATAATCACTGGTAATATTTTAATATATTTACTCTTAATCTTTTTTACTATACATAGTTTTAAAATAATTTGTTAAACAGAGTTATAAAGATTAAATAAATGCACACATATATATTGTTTCAGTATGATTTTTCTCAAACAATTCATCATGGGCATTTTCCTATATTATCAGAAGCTTCTGTACCTAGAAGTTGAACAGGTGTAACATTCCTCAAAGTTTATGAAGTGGGGTTTAAAGGTCTTCTATTCTTCATGTAATCAAATTGTTGTTTATGTTATCCTCTATCATGTATATTTCCATTTTTCAATATTACAAATAAAGCTGATAAATAAGGCAGCACTGTGGATCTTTTCACACAAATTATTTTTCTGAAGTTTGGATTATATCTTTAGATTCCCAAAAGTGGGATCACTAGGTCAAAGAGCAAGAGCATCTTTGAACTTGGTACATATTGGAAAATGTTTTTCATAGGGTCAGACACACCCCATCTCAGGATTTCAAGAGAAGGGGGCCACAAGAAAGAGGGGAAGCCATCCCTTGTTACAGAAACAGAATGAGTGAGTAGGCGGGTTTTTTTTTATGGGGAAGAGGCTGTATCATCAGCAAGACCTAGCCCCATCCTTGGCATTGAGTATTGGTCCAATAATTGCTTGATGAGTAAATGAAAGCTGCGAAGAGGAAGAATTGTGGACAAGTTGGGGAAAGCAGAATGGAAACGTTATTTTGGAGGAGGTGAAGTCTTTGATAAACATTGTGAGACAAGTTCGGAGAGGGCTGTGGAGGGTCTTGAATACCGGAGTGAGGACTTTGGATTTGACTCCATAAACCAACGGGAGCCACAGAAGAACTTCGCAAGGGAACAAAATGATAAGAATAATGAATTTTGCAAATAACCTTCAGGGTATTTGTGTGAGGGTTGGGAAAGACTGGCTGCAAACAAATAAACCACTGGTGAGCTTATAGGAGTCAAGATTCTCCATATTCAATTATCTATTTCAATTATCTAAATGTAAAGTAAGACTATTCGGGATAAGGGAGGGGGACAGGAACGGAAAAGAGGTTGTGAGAAAATAGTGCAGGAGGATTCCCTGGCTGCCCAGTGGTTAGGACTCCATGCTTTCACTGCCAAGGGCCCAGGTTCAATCCCTGGTCAGGGAACTAAGAGCCTGCAAACTGTGTGTTGCAGCCATAAATAAATAAATAAATAAATAAGTGGAGTTGATAAGTTACTGGACATGGGGCGAGGGAGTGTGGGAGGAGCCTAAAAGAGCCTAAAAGCCTATTGGAACACTAGGATCCTCTTCATAGGCATGGGGGCTCCAGGAGGGAACCGGTTTGGACAGATTGATGTTATATGAACACCTGGCATCTGGACCTCAAGAGAGATGGGAAACAGACCCAAGGATGTGTACGGTCATCTACAGAAGAGCAACAGATGCAGGTCTAGAAAACTCGAAGATTTTTGTTAATAATGGATGCAGGAGGGCTAAAGTCTGATTAAATTAGAGGGATAGTTTTTATGAATCAAAGGAAATCAAAGAAACAAAGGAATAAGTCATAGGATGTTTACACAAATAATTATTGTGAGATCAGTGACTACAAACAGCAGGGTTTTATTTACTAGTGAAAAGGCTTAGGGCTAGCCATCATAAAAAGAAAGAGAATAATAGAACCTAAAAATACAGAAGCAGTAAGTCTTTCTACTGCTGGGCCATCCCACGCTATAAGAAATTCACTTCATTATTGTTTTCCAATCTATGCTCACAGCCACTATGTCAAAGGAGGTTAAAGGGCTAGAGGACAGATGGGAAAGCTGGCTCCAAGATCACAAATGATCTATGAAGTATAGGAAAATCCATCCAATCAGCAAGCAGTCTGGAAATCCATGAAGCAAAAAGACACCAAAGGACTAAATCATCAAGAAGTCAGAGGGTTGAGAGGAGAAATACACACATGGGCCATTGTTGGAGGCATTTAACAACCATACCAGACCATTAAAGCAATTAGGCATTCTCTTAGCCCTACTACAGGCATGGCTGTGATGATTCCTCACGGGAGTGTAGAGCACCACCTCCTGTGGGAGGCATGGAGACCACCTTGGCAGTGTCCCAAAGCTGCCCAGACCAACATCTCATGCACCACATCCTTGCTTGCTAACCTGGTATCAGAAGGGCTGTTCAGCTCCCTTAGGAGGTCATCTTGGTGCAGGAGAACTGCCACCCTCATAGATGTTCTGGCAGGATGGCTGCAGTGACTGCAGGACACTCATATCCAACTCAGATGAACAATGTGTCCTTACAGTGAAAATGCAATCACAGAAAGTGAAAAATGAACAAAGCAAACCAAGGATGGCAAGGAGGGGTCTCGTGGGAGTCCGAAGCAAGCCAAGGCAATAACAGTAAAAGGCTGTGTACTGAGAACTTGCTTGGGCGCTTGTCTCATGCCAGCCACTTCACATATATCATCTCAACAAATTCACAGAGTTGCCCCACCCTGCAAATGGGGAAAATGAAGCATTAAATAGATGGCTAAAGTTTTGGGGGCTGTGGGGTCCCTAGCATGGACATTCTGCCCTCCTCTGACCTCTCCCCATCATTGTGGCTCTGTCTGTGTATCTGAGGCTGAAAGAGAGGTGGGCAGAGGACTTTGGTCAGTGTTTCCTTCTAGCAATATTCCAATTCTAATTTAAAATTAGCCTACTGTTAGGAGACTTTCCCTCAGCCCAGGCACTGCCCTTCACTCCTCTCTGGTCTTGGGAAATTCACTCTGCCCCTGGGACACTGGTAGCAGGAGAAGGAATCCTGGTGGGAAGAAAGCCTGGCATTTGGTCTGGTTAGAAGATGCATGATAGGGCTGGGCCTCTGCTCCTGTGTCCTAGGACTTGGGTAAGGACCTGACCACCTGGGTCTGACAATACCCCTCGTCTGTACATTGGATTAGAATACCCACCTCCTGGAGGAGTTGTAGGAATCAAATGTGAAGTATATAGGAAAGTGCTTTATAAACTCTCAAGGGCTATCCAGGTGTGAAATAAATATTTTTCTAAATGAGTACTAAGTGACACATATATCACATCTTGGGCATATGTGCTTGCATGGTTCCAACCCAAGATAACATCTTGGGGGACTGCACACTCATCCCAATGACACAATCTGTCCTTGGGTCTTCCTGGAGTTTATAGGCCAGCTAGGAAGTGAAGACTCTGAGCTCCATTTTATTCCTAACGGATGAAAAGCCAGAAGCACAGCAGTGGGAGATGTAAAAGAACTATAAGTGGGAGGCAGAGGAAATAAAGAGCAGGAAAAGCCAGGCTCTGGGGACAGCTATGTCAGGAAACAGATCTCTGCCACTTCGCTGCACATGCCCCAACAAACAACCAAGGACCAAGCCTGTCTGGGCATCCTTGTCTTCATTGGTCGATGAGACAACAGCATCTTAATTGCAGACTCACATCAAAATGAACTTGGGTAATGTCTCTAACTGCCCTGCAATACATGGAAACCATGTAATTGAACAGTGGCAAATAAACCGGGAAGAATGTTCTGAGACCTTCAATCTTCCCACTAAGTCCTTGTGGGCCAGTAGGTCAGTCCCCACTGGCCCCTGGGGACTCCACATAATCTTGTCCTATATCAGATCTGCCTTTGGGTTAGAGTTCAAAGATGAAGAAAGGTAGGAACAGGGAGGTGATTGATCAGTGGGGTTATTCTTTCAAGATGGTTTCAGAGCCAAATTAAAAAGCACTGACAGAAATGTGTTTCATCCTTTGATGACTAGACCTCATTTTTGACCAAATGCACAGTGTCCAGTTGAGGTAACTCCTCAGTGACCAGATCAGGGATGCTAGGATTATTATGTGAGATGATGTAAATGGAAGCACATCTCACACGTGGTCAATCTATTTATTTAAATTCGAGCAGTAATAAGTTCTTTGCAATTGAATTGGCTTTATTGAAAAGGTATCCTGTATAAGAACTGACTAACATACTGTGTAGCTGGATGGAAGAGAAGAAATATCTATTCCACTATTTTCATTTTGAGGATGTTACCAGAGAGGCACCAAAACTTCCTTAAGGACGTACAATAAATTCAGGATGAACCAGAACTTGAACACTGGTCTACAGAAATTTTACCAGGAAGGTTCTTCTATTTTTCCCAATTAAACATGAGAGAATAATGCTCAGAGAAGTTAAGTAGGTTGTCCAAGGTGACATAGCTCATAAATGACGGGGCCAGAATTCAAACTCAGACAGTGTCAAACATAAGGCTATACTGCCTCTGAGTCAAGGCTGCCTGGAGTTTAAGTACTGAAATGAAATGGGGCTGACTTCAAACACCAGTGGAAAAGCCATGAAATTGGCTTGTTTTGTCTTAGATGCAGACTGTAGTTCCAGGGCCAGTATCCAGGTGGTGCTTCCATGGGTTTGCATGTCCCATGGAACTGTCCTCTCCAAGCAGACCTCTGAATGAGCTGTACATGTGTCCACCTCAAGCTCAAATCATCTCTTCTCTTAGTGGTCAGGGAGGGCCTGGCAATTTGTCTTATCACACTGTTCAGAGAGCCCTCTGTCTCTTGCTAGAAAATTTGGGATGAATTTGATAGCTCTGGGGCCTCTTGAGGCTGAATGATCTGAAGTTTAAACTTCTGTTAATGTGAGTAACTGTGAGCAAAGTGTGAGAAGGTGTGATGAGGGATGAGGGAGTTGGACCTAGGAGTAAAGACAGGTCAATTGAGAAATGGACCTGTCAATTACTTAAACTCTCTTCACACATGGACATTGAAAAGAGATGGGTGACTAGGTTTTGACTGGAATATCCACTTGTCCGATGAGTAAAATCTGTGAAAAAAAAAAAAAACACCAAAAAATGAAAAACAAAACAAACAAACAAAAAAACTCCAGGGCACACACGGTAGAGAATTTTTTTTCAAAGTCATTTAGATTTCCACATGTGAAAAATTAAGACATTTCTAAATGCCAAGGGCCTGGAAAGCGAGTGAGCAGAGCTGGCAGCAGAAATGGGACCCTCCCCAGCCCCTCATGCTACTCTGCATATCCTTTCATGTGCTTGAGGGCTAAGGCCAGTGGGCCAGTGATTTCCATTATATTCTTTCCAAACACATACACATTCTCATCTCACAAATCTCCGAGCCACAGGTGCTCCACCTCCCACCCAAACCCCCAACAGAAGAAGCAGAAGCTCAGCAATGTCATCGCGAGGTGGGTTGGCAGCAGAGCCTGGACAAAAGCACCTGTCTTCTGACTAGAGGGTCAAAGTTCTTTCCATGACATCCTACAGATCTGAGCCTGAACAAGAGAACCCCAGGCACTGTGGTGCATGGTCTGGGCTAGGTTCATAGTCCAGCTCCATCTGATACCAGCAGTGGGAGCCTGGAGAACACCCAGGTACTCTGGCCTGCTTCCTCATATGTGTAATGGGCTGATGGTCCCCACCTGTAGATGTGCATGAGCAAGCAGGTGAGATGATGAGGGCAGTGACCCAGCACCTGGCAGGTGTGCAACATTCGGTAGTTCCCATTCATGCAACTGACATTTCCAAGCAATCCCAATATTCCAGTTTCCACAGTAGGTTCTGGGATACCAAAGATGGTCAAGAAGAGCTCCAGCTTCCAAAGAGCTGCCAACATACAGGAAAGCCAGGGAAGTAGGCAGCTGTGTATTACAGGTGCTCTACCAAGGTCCCAGGGAAAATGGGTCAGGAAGGTTGTGAATAGAGGAAATGCCATATTGCTGCATAAAGCATTGATGCCTCCACACCTGCAGGTCTCACTATTCTCCCCAGCTTCACTCTTAGGAACAGGAAAAGGCTGTGAGTGTGTAGTGACCTCAAGGTGGCCCGGAAGCTGACTCCTGAACTATAAAAGTTCTCTCACAACTCAACAAGACCAGCTGGTGGAAATGTATCCTCTGGTGGGTCGAGAAATATGAGTAAGACTGTGTTTTATTTGAAGAAATGCCACCTTTCACTATCAGTTATTGACACCTTACTGCAGATTACTTAATCAGGGTGTTTCATTGATAGGGAATACATCACAGTTCACATTTTACCAGCTCGGGAAGCTTTCACTGACTATTTTCTTTGGAAAGGTTCAAAATTCATATTTATATCAGGGAGATTCATCATGCTCTTTGAAGAGCAATCCCAGATCCTTTTTTTTTTGCATGTGTCCTTGAAATAGATCATCAAGACAGATACCACGGTGGTAATTTCAAACACAGTATAAATGATGCCATAACTGTGAGGGCTCAAGCCTTCAGAGCCTCAAGTAGAAGTAAACCAAGCAAGAGGTTTGTCAAGCCCCGGAGGGAAAATAAATAAAACTGCAATCTTGTTACACATTCAGATCTCTGATTGATTTGCAAGCTTTCAGCTGAAAACTTAGGGATGTGTGTGTGTGTGAGTGTGTGTGTGTGTGTGTGTGTACACTCATCTTCCCAGCTATATCAATGTCACTAGATACCAATGGTGATGAGTCTCAAAAGTGAATTATCTGTAAGATGAGGAAATAGCAAATGACTTTCAAATAAAATATAACTTATGTATTGCATAGATTTAAATGAATATAATCTATTATCTTTTTTTAACATCTTTATTGGAGTATAATTGCTTTACAATGGTGTGTTAGTTTCTGCTTTATAACAAAGTGAATCAGCTATACATACACATATATCCCCATATCTCTTCCCTCTTCCGTCTCCCTCCCTCCCACCCTCCCTAACCCACACCTCTAGGTGGTTAAAAAGCACTGAGCTGATCAACCTGTGCTATGCGGCTGCTTCCCACTACCTATCGGTTTTATATTTGGTAGTGTATCTATATCCATGCCACTCTCTCACCTTGTCCCATCTTACCCTTCCCCCTCCCCATGCCCTCAAGTCCATTCTCTAGTAGGTCTGTGTCTTTATTCCCGTCCTGCCCCTAGATTCTTCATGACCAATGTTATTATTATTATTATTTAGATTCCATATATATGTGTTAGCATACGGTATTTGTTTTTCTCTTCCTGACTTACTTCACTCTGTATGACAGACTCTAGGTCCATCTACCTCACTACAAATAACTCAATTTCATTTCTATTTATGGTGGAATAACATTCCATTGTATACATGTGCCACATCTTCTTTATCCATTCATCTGCCGATGGACACTTAGGTTGCTTCCATGTCCTGGCTATTGTAAATAGTGCTGCAATGAACATTGTGGTACATGACGCTTTTTGAATTATGGTTTTCTCAGGATATATACACAGTAGTGGGATTGCTGGGTCGTATGGTAGTTCTATTTTTAGTTTTTTAAAGAACCTCCATACTGTTCTCCATAGTGACTGTATGAATTTACATTCCCACCAACAGTGCAAGAGGGTACCCTTTTCTCCACACCCTCTCCAGCATTTGTTGTTTGTGGATCTTTTGATGATGGCCATTCTGGCTGGTGTGACATGATATCACATTGTAATTTTGACTTGCATTTCTCTAATGATTAATTATGTTGAGCTTTCTTTCACCTGGCTGTTTGCAATCTGTATATCTTCTTTGGAGAAATGTCTATTTAGGTCTTCTGCCCATTTCTGGATTGAGTTTTCAGTTTTTTGATATGGAGTTGCATGAGCTGCTTGTAAATTTTTGAGATTAATCCTTTGTAAGTTGCCTCATTTGCAAATATTTTCTCCCACTCTGAGGGTTGTCTTTTTGTCTTGTTTATGGTTTCCTTTGCTGTGCCAAAGCTTTTAAGTTTCACTAGGTCCCATTTATTTATTTTTGTTTTTATTTCCATTTCTCTAGGAGGTGGATAAAAAGATCTTGCTGTAATTTATGTCATAGAGTTTTCTATGTTTTCCTCTAGGAGTTTTATAGTGTCTGCCTTACAGTTAGGTCTTTAATCGATTTGGAGTTTATTTTTGTGTATGGTATTAGAGAGTGTTCTAATTTCATTATTTTACATGTAGCTGTCCAGTTTTCCCAGCACCACTTATTGAAGAAGCTGTCTTTTCTCCATTGTATATTCTTGCCTCCTTTGTCAAAGACAAGGTGACCATATGTGTTTGGGTTTATCTCTGGGCTTTCTATCCTGTTCCATTGATCTATATTTCTGTTTTTGTGTCAGTACCAAACTGTCTTGATTACTGTAGCTATGTAGTATAGTCTGAACTCCAGGAGCCTGATTCCTCCAGCTCCATTTTTCTTTCTCAAGATTGCTTTGGCTATTCGGGGCTTTTTGTGTTTCCATACAAATTGTGAAATTTTTTGTTCTAGTTCTGTGAAAAAATGCCATTGATACTTTGATAGGGATTGCATTGAATCTGTAGATTGCTTTGGGTAGTATAGTCATTTTCACAATGTTGATTCTTCCAATCCAAGAACATGGTATATTTCTCCATCTGTTTGTATCATCTTTAATTTCTTTCATCAGTGTCTTATAGTTTTCTGCATACAGGTCTTTTGTCTCCTTAGGTACGTTTATTCCTATGTATTTTATTCTTTTTCTTGCAATGGTAAATGGGAGTGTTTCCTTAATTCACTTTCAGATTTTTCATCACTAGTGTATAGGAATGCAAGAGATTTCTGTGCATTAATTTTGTATCCTGCTACTTTACTAAATTCATTGATTATCTCTAGTAGTTTTCTGGTAGCATCTTTAGGATGCTATGTATTGTATCATGTCATCTGCAAACAGTGAGAGCTTTACTTCTTTTCCAATTTGGCTTCCTTTTATTTATTTCTCTTCTCTGATTGCTGTGGCTAAAACTTCCAAAACAACGTTGAATAATAGTAGTGAGAGTGGGCAACCTTGTCTCGTTCCTCATCTTAGGGGAAATGATTTCAGTTTTTCACCATTGAGGACGATGTTGGCTGTGTGTTTGTCATATATGGCCTCTACTATGTTGAGGTAAGTTCCCTCTATGCCTGCTTTTTGGAGGGTTTTTAATATAAGTGTGTGTTGAACTTTGTCAAAGCTTTTCTGGCGTCTATTGAGATGATCATAAGGTTTTTATTCTTCAATTTGTTAATATGGTGTATCACATTGATTGATTTGTTTATATTAAGGAATCCTTGCATTCCTGGGATAAACCCCACTTGATCATGGTGTCTAATCCTTTTAATGTGCCGTTGGATTCTGTTTGCTAGTATTTTGTTGAGCATTTTTGCATCTATGTTCATCAGTGATATTGGCCTGTAGTTTTCTTTCTTTGTGACATTGTCTGGTTTTGGTAGCAGGGTAATGGCGGCCTCGTAGAATGAGTCTGGGATTGTTCTTCCCTCTGGTATATTTTGGAAGAGTTTGAGAAGGATGGGTGTTAGCTCTTCTCTGAATATTTGATAGAATTTCCCTGTGAGGCCATTTGGTCCTGGGCTTTTGTGTGTTGGAAGATTTTTAATCACAGTTTCAATTACAGTACTTGTGATTGTTCTGTTCATATTTTCTATTTCTTCCTGATTCAGTCTTGGCAGGTTGTGCTTTCTAAGAATTTGTCCATTTCTTCCAGGTTGTCCCACTTATTGGCATATAGTTGCTTGTAGCAATCTCTCATGATCCTTTGTATTTCTGCAGTGTCAGTTGTTACTTTTCCTTTTTCATTTCTAATTCTATTGATTTGAGGCTTCTCCCTGTTTTTCTTGATGAGTCTGTCTAATGGTTTATCAATTTTGTTTGTCTTCTCAAAGAACCACCTTTCAGTTTTATGGATCTTTGCAGTTGTTCCCTTCATTTCTTTTTCATTTATTTCTGATCTGATCTTTATGATTTCTGCTAACTTTGTGCGGTTTTTGTTCTTCTATCTCTAACTGATTTAAGTGTAATGTTAGGTTGTTTATTTGAAATTTTTCTTGTTTCTTAAGATAGTACTGTATTGGTATAAACTTCCCTCTTAGAACTGCTTTTGCTGTATCCCATAGATTTTGGGACATTGTGTTTTCATTGTCATTTGTTTCTAGGTATTTTTTGATTTCCTCTTTGATTTCTTCATTGATCTCTTGGTTATTAAGTAGTGTATTTTTTAGCCTCCTTGTGTTTGTATTTTTTACAGATTTTTTCCTTTAATTGATAACTTGTCTCAAAGCATTGTGGTTGGAAAGATACTTGATATTATTTCAATTTTCTTAAATTTACCAAGGCTTGATTTGTGATGCAAGATATGATCTATCCTAGAGAATGTTCCATGAGCACTTGAGAAGAAATGTATTCTATTGTTTTTGCATGCAATGTCCTTTAAGAATCAATAAAGTCCATCTTGTTTAATGTATCATTGAAAGCTGTGTTTCCTTATTTATTTTCATTTTGGATGATATGTCCATTGGTGAAAGTCCCCTACTATTATTGTGTTGCTGTCGATTTCCCTTTTTATGGATGTTAGCATTTGCCTTATATACTCAGGTGCTCCTATGTTGCATGCATAAATATTTACAATTGTTATATCTGCTTCTTGGATTGATCCCTTGATCATTATGTAGTGTCATTCTTTGTCTCTTGCAATAGTCTTTGTTTTAAAGTCTATTTTGTCTGATATGAGAATTGCTACTCCAGGTTTATTTTGATTTCCATTTGCATGGAATATGTCTTCCCATCCCCTAACTTTCAGTCTGTATGTGTCCCTAGGTCTGAAGTGGGCCTCTTGTAGACAAAATATATACAGGTCTTTTTTTTGTATCCATTCAGCCTGTCCATGTCTTTTGGTTGTAGCATTTATTCCATTTACATTTAAGGTATTTATCTATATGTATGCTCCTATTACCATTTCCTTAATTGTTTTGGGTTTGTTGTTGTAGGTCTTTTCCTTCTCTTGTGTTTTCTGCCTAGAGAAGTTCCTTTAACATTTATTGTAAAGCTGGTTTGGTGCTGCTGAATTCTCCTAGTTTTTGCTTGTCTGTAAACGTTTTAATTTCTCCACCTAATCTGAATGAGATCCTTGCTAGGTAGAATAATCTTGGTTGTAGGTTTTTCCCTTTCATCACTTTAAATATGTCCTGCCACTCCCTTCTTGCTTGCAGAGTCTCTGCTGAAAGATCAGCTGTTAACCTTCTGGGGATTCCCTTGTATGTTATTTGTTGCTTTTCCCTTGCTGCTTTTAATATTTTTTCTTTGTATTTAATTTGTGATAGTTTGATAATATGTGTCTTGTTCTTTTTCTGCATGGATTTATCCTGTATGGGACTTCTGCGCTTCCTGGACTTGATTAACTAATCCTTTTCCCATATTAGGGAAGTTTTCAACTATAATCTCTTCAAATATTTCCTGAGTCTCTTTCTTCCTGTCTTCTTCTTCTAGGACCCCTATACTTTGAAAGTGATGCATTTAATGTTGTCCCAGAGGTCTCTGAGACTGTCCTCAATTCTTTTCATTCTTTTTTTTTTACTCTGCACTGAAGTAGTTTGTTTCCTTTATTTTATCTTCCAGGGCATTTATCCATTCTTCTGCTTCAGTTATTCTGCTAATGATCCCTTCTAGAGAATTTTAAATTTCATTTATTTTGTTGTTCATCATTGTTTGTTTGCTCTTTAGTTCTTCTAGGTCCTTGTTAAACGTTTCTTGTATTTTCTCCATTCTATTTCCAAGATTTTGGATCCTTTTTACTATCATTATTCTGAATTCTTTTTCAGGTAGACTGCCTATTTCCTCTTCATTTGTTTGGTCTGGTGGGTTTTTACCTTGTTTCTTCATCGCTGTGTGTTTCTGTATCTTCTCATTTTGCTTAACTTCCTATGTTTGGGGTCTCCATTTCACAGATTGCAGGTTTGTAGTTCCCGTTGTTTTGTTGTCTGCCTCCAGTGCCTAAGGTTAGTCAGTGGGTTGTGTAGGCTTCTTGGTGGAGGAGACTAGTGCTGATGTTCTGGGGGATTAGGCTGGATCTTGTCTTTCTGTTGGGCATGTCCACATCCAGTGGTGTGTTTTGTGGTGTCTGTGACCTTATTATGATTTTAGGCAGCCTCTCTGCTAATGGATGGGGTCATGTTCCTGTCTTGCTAGTTGTTTACCATAGGGTGTCCAGCACTGCAGCTTGCTGGTCTTTGAGTGGAGCTGGGTTTTGGCGTTGAGTTGGAGATCTCTGGGAGATTTTCACCATTTGATATTACATGGAGCTGAGAGGTCTCTGGTGGGCCAATTTCCTGAACTCGGCTCTCCCACCTCAGAGGCACAGGCCTGATGCCCTGCCGGAGCATCGAGACCCTGTCATGCACAATGCTCAGAATTAAAGGGAGAAAAAAGAAAGAAAGAAAAAATTAAATTAAATTAAAAAGTTATTAAAATACAAAATAAAAATTATTAAAATTTAAAAATTAAAAAGTAATTAAATAAAAGAAAGAAAGAAGAGAGCAACCAAACCAAAAAAGAAATCCACCAATGTTAGCATGTGCTAAAAAGTATACTAAAAAAAAAAAAAAAAAAAGGACAGACAGAGCCCTAGGATAAATGGTAAAAGCAAAGCTATACAGACAAAATCACACACAGAAGCATACACGTACACACTCACAAAAAAGAGAAAAATGAATAAATATATATATCGTTGCTCCCAAAGTCCACCGCCTCAATTTTGGGATCATTCATTGTCTATTCAGGTGTTCCAAGGAAGCAGGGTACATCAAGTTGATTGTGGGGATTTAATCCACTGCTCCTGAGGCTGCTGGGAGAGATTTCCCTTTCACTTCTTTGTTTGCTCAGCTCCCGGGGTTCAGCTTTGGATTTGGACCCACCTCTGCGTGTAGGTCACCTGAGGGCGTCTGTTCTTCTCTCAGACAGGATGGGGTTAAAGGAGCAGCTGATTCGGGGTCTCTGGCTCACTCAGGCTGGGGGGAGGGAGGGGTACGGAATGCGGGGTGAGTCTGAGGCAGCAGAGGCCAGCGCGATGTTGCTACAGCTTGAGGAATGCCCTGTGTTCTCCTGGGCAAGTTGCCCCTGGCAGTGGCGGCTGCACAGGCTTCCAGGAGGGGAGGTGTGGATAGTGACCTCTGCTTGCACACAGGCTTCTTGGTGGCGGCAGCAGCAGACGTAGCGTCCCATGCCTGTCTCTGGGGTCCACGCTGATAGCCGCGGCTCACGCCCGTCTCTCGAGCTCATTTAGGCTGCGCTCTTAATCCCGTCTCCTCACGCCTTGAAACAAAAAGGCAAGAAAAAGTCTCTTGATACTTCGGCAGCTCCAGACTCTTTCTCGGACTCCCTCCTGGCTAGCTGTGGCACACTAGCCCCCTTCAGGCTGTGTTCATGCGGTCAACCCCAGTCCTCTCCCTGGGATCCGACCTCCGCAGCCTGAGCCTCAGCTCCCAGCCCCGCCCGCCCCGGCGGGTGAGCAGACAAGCCTCTCGTGCTGGTGAGTGCTGGTCGGCTCCGATCCTCTATGCGGGAATCTCTCTGCTTTGCCCTCCGTACCCCTATTGCTGCGCTCTCCTCTGTGGCTCCGAAGCTCCTCCCCCCTCCACCACCCACAGTCTCCGCCCGAGAAGGGGCTTCCTAGTGTGTGGAAACCTTTCCTCCTTCACAGCTCCCTCCCATTGGTGCAGGTCCTGTCCCTATTCTTTTGTCTCTGTTTTTTCTTTTGCCCTATGCAGGTACATGGGGAGTTTCTTGCCTCTTGGGAGGGCTGAGTTCTTCTGCCAGCATTCAGTAGGTGTTCTGTAAGAGTTGTTCCACATGTAGATGTAGTTCCGATGTATTTGTGGGAAGGAAGGTGATCTCCCCTTCTTACTCTTCCGCCATGTTGAAGCTCCTCCCCTCTATTCTCTTTTGTATGTCATCAGTTGAACTATGTACTCTCTTAAACCATTTTATCTGTAATAAAAATAAATTAAAAAGCTGACATAGCAAGCAATTTATCTTTGTTTTCAGAGAGAGTTTGGAGGTTTGCTTCTTTGAAGAATTAGTGCAATAATAATTTTTGATTTTTGTTTTGCAACTTGACACTTCTGTCGTTAAAACTTATAAGAGCAGGCAGTGAACCACAGCCTCCAAGGACAAATCTGCAATCTTTCTCTCTCATGAGTGCCTGGCAGTCTGGCTGGTACTGCTCCCATATCTGCAACAAGTAGAGATGCGAAAGAATCACACACCCTTCCCAACGTAAACCCTCTGCCGTCCAGAGTACACTTCTCCCCTCTGATTTGCCTGGGGATTGATTTCTAGTTGTCTTTAAGCTCCAGTGTAAGTACAGCCTTCCCTGGGGGTGTCATTCCCAGCCCAACTTGGGCTTAATGCCTGTCCCCAGCTTCCCCTTGTCCCTGCACAGACTGCTGCATGGATGTTCTCTTTTTACTGCTGTTTCCCTCACTGGGCCTCACTCATTCTTATACCTCGAAGGTTGGCACTCACTGACTGGCCAGGCTGGCCCCACAGACTAGATCCCTGGGGCCAACTGTCTAGAATCAGATTCCATACCAATCCTTACTTAGCCTAGCTCTCCCTTCTTACCGCACTGCCCCAACCTCTAACCCTCTGCTTCATGTTTGATTTGACTAATAACTGTGTTACATAGTACTTTATAGTTTACAAAGCATTCATGTATTTGTTATTTGGTTTCATGCCCTAGATAATATCATGACTTTGTGCCTCCAGGGGAAGCTGAGGCTTAAGGATACAGTCACTCTGTAGAGCCCAGGCCTCTGGACACCAATTTCACTGTTCTTCCAGGAGTGACCAGTGCTGCCTCTCTAGATCCTGAGAGCAGAATGCTCCCACCCTGGTCAGGTTCCTCCAGGCCCAGCATCCAGCAAGATCCCTCTTCCTTCAACCCTGGTGCCCACAGGACAATTCTTCTCCCTTCTGCTGGTAATTTTTATGGTGACAGCTGCTCCTGTAATAGTGGCCTTTGGGTGATGTGTCAATCTCCAAATACACTCCCCCACACACAGATACATATACCACTCCACACACATATCTACCTAGTCATACACACACATACACCCACACACATATATCCACATATGCATATATCTACCCACACATACACACACATATACATGCATGCATATACACATATACATATGCATATATGCACACACATGCATACACACACATACACATCCCTAGCTCTGACTTTGAGATACTTGTTTCCTGTTCTTATAATGCACCAAGAACTTAATATGAAACCAGCCACATGGGAGGTGCAAAGTGAAGATTGTGTCTGTTATGTTTGATTTCCAGGGCAGCACATATTTCCCGGACAGAATATCCAGCTCAGTGGTGCCTCCGTGCCCACACAAGCCCACCTGGACCCTAATAAGTCAGGTTCTTTCCTTTCATGGCTGTCCTTCAAAGAAATCCTCCTGAAAATTTTCTTTGTGGTGATGCCCTTAAGCAGAAAGTCAGGATCAGAGTCAACAGGAGGTTTAACTGTGTCCCTATGAGAAAGAGATCAATTCATTTTTCATTCCCCGTGGAGTCTGCATCATTTAGAAAGTAATTGAAACCACGGTGGATACATATCATTATACATTTATCCAAACCCATAGACTGTGAAACACCAAGAGTGAACCCTAATGTAAACTGTGGACTCCGGGTGACAATGACGTGTCAGTGTAGAATCATCAATTGTAACAAACACACCACTGTGGTGGAGATGTTGATAATAAAGAGGCTGTCCTTGTGTGGGGATGGGGGTAAATGGGAAATCTCTGTTCCTTCTGCTAAATTTTGCTGTGAACCTAAAACTGCTCTAAAACATAAAGCCTATTTTAATAATTATAACTGAAACCAAGGCTGGAAAAGTACAGAAATTGTTTGGCCAGTACTAAAATGTGTGTCAGCTGACTCCCACTGTTTATCAAGAAAGAACTCTCCACAGAAGGTATACACAGCATAGAGAAGCCACAGGCAAAGCCAAGGAGGAAGATTGCCTTGTGACATTAGGAATCTGGGACACAGTGAACTAGGGTTGCCATTGTATCTCTGAGGGAAGTGCTCTCATGGGGGCTCAGAGTGGAATGAGCAAGGATGTTTACTTCAGCATTCGGCAAGCAACCTAAATCCCCTTCAGTACTGGAGAGCAGTGAATGAACTATGATGCATCCATACCGGGGAAAACTATGCAACGTTATAAAATGTGTCTTAGAGATGACTTCTAATTAATTATTGATTAAAAAAATAGAACCATAAGTAAGAAGGACCCTATTTATAATACACACACACACAGAGACTCATTGCATATTTAATATCAATCTAGATACCTTTGGGGTAAAGTTGTATTGGGAGTTTGTAGTGAAGAAGGATAGCTTGCATATTTTCTGTGTGTTTTGAACTCTTGGAACAATAACATTCATAAGCTATTTATGGGAATTATGAAAGGAGTACATTGTTTACTGTAGATAAAAATTTCACAAAATTTTTTTATTGTCTACTGCATTTGAGAGACTGAATATAAGTTATTGCTGATTTTCATACATAATCAGGCAAAGCAAAAAAATGTCACCTCATTTCTCTTGTGAGGGATTTGAGGCACACAGGGTCAAGGGCGTTTGCTCAAGTTCACGAGGCCAGGAGAACCATCTAGGGCTGCCAGCTCTTTGTGCACTGTGTCTGCAATTCTTCAGCCAAATACACCATCTTTGAGGTGCAGATATTGTCATAAACTTCAAGCTCTAAAGCTCACAATTGAGTATGAGGTTTCAAGGTGGACACAGGGGGGCTGGTCAGTGCAAAGGCAGCAGATCATACAAAATTAATCCTGGACTCTTCTCATCTTTATTTTAGACACTCTGCTACAATCCTCTTAAACTCCTGGCTCCCCCAAGGTTCTATTTCATACCCCTACGCAGAAGGTTTAAAGAAGAGTCTCACTCATTGCCCAGGTTAAAAGGTTCTTACACAGAGTATTGATTTATTAAATATTTGTCAGATTTCTCCTTCCTCAACTCTGCCAGTATTTACTAAGTTCTTCTATTCTGGGCACTACGCTAGTTAATGGACCCAATATAAAGGAGATACAGACCTTACCTTTAAAGAGTTTAATGTGAATTGGGAAACAGTCTAGGCTTCATTAAGTTATGAATGTATTCATTCATATACCTATAAATGCAACTATGTGAATATGCTAGGAATAGGGCCACATTAAAAGAGAAAGAACATTTTTACCCTAAAGGAGCTTAGGATAAAACAAAAAGTAATTGAGCCTCCATAACTTCAGGTATTGTATTACTTAGTGAAGCAGCAGTTGAGGAGCACTTACTCTGTGAGACACACTTTGCCAATTCCTTGAGAAGCTGGATGTCCTCGGGATCCAAATGATCTCTGCTCTGTTCAAAATCCTGCCCTCCCTCCAGCTGTTGCAGTATCCAACATTCCTGGGTATGAGCCTAAATATCCTCCTTATCTATGGTTTGAAGTCTTTCTTCAGCTGTTCTGTCTAGTTTAAGCTGAATAAGCAAAACTACCTCCTGGTCCAGCAGACACCAGAACATATTCATTTTTCCCAGCCCCAAGAACAAGACTCAGTATCAAATTCTTGCCATGGTAGAATTCTCTGTCAGCTGTTTCTCCTCATCACATCCTTTCCAGTTCATTGCACAATTCTTCATGTGGATCCCCACATTTATCTGCCTGATATATCATCATGTTGGAATGTGATTATTTACAGAGACTGAACACCCAGTATGAGGGAGGCTGCTATGGATACCTCATGAAGTGCTTGCGCCCTTTTTAATGAACCCAGCTTCATAATGTTTAATAAGATTACTATCTTGCTCTACTGCAGAGTCTTGTCAACATGAAAAAATGGTCTTCACTAACAGCATGAAGTATCTCAGATAACCAACATGAAGAATGCCATGTAACAAAGGCACAAAATAACTAATCAGTTTTTCCACTCAGATGTCTTCTAATATTGCTCACACTTTTATAAGAGCAGCAACAACGTAATAAATAATGTAGAAGCTTGGTGTGTCCCAAGATCTCTGTCACCAGCCAGGACTGAATTGTGGAATGAAAATATTTCATTTGGGGTACTTTGTACACAACCATATATTTGTCAATGTTTTTATAACTCTTAAGACTTCGTGATATAATCAGCCCTGTATCCTTTCACAGACTGAGGACATCCAAATATATGTAAAAAGACAGGTCTGATGATGCTCTCATTCCCCTTATTGCAGTGGCAACATCGTTAAGGGTTTGCATGCAGTTTTATTGGGTACTACTGCTATAGGAGTTTATCAGTTGGCTATGAAAAAAAAAAGTTCTTTTGGAATAAAACTTATACTAGGATACATTTTTAAAACTATAATTTTAAAACTAGTTTATGTATCCATTTGAAAAATGACAGCATTTTGTGGTTCCTAAAAACTATTACGTTCATTAGGTTACACTGTTACAAGAGGTTGTAAACCACTTCTCTTCTCCCAAAATAAGGAATGAAATAGCAAATACAACCCTCCCAGCCCCTTCTTCACATAGAGATGTCCCAATTCACTCTCAGAAAAGAGCTGAAACTTAGGACTGGGAGAAAACAGAAATATTCTTCTTATCCATTTCCTTGCTTTGGATTGGAGAAAAATATTACTTAGTCAAGTGAGGTGAAAACCTAGTTTTAAAATCATTAAAAGGGAATAAAAAATTTTTATCCATTTACTGTCACCAGTTCGAACTGTTCATACTCAGTGTCAAGAAATATTTTTCTCCTATTTAAACTCTGCCAATGTCATGGTCCTCTGGGCTCTACTTCATCAGCCAACCCAACAGGAGGCTCCCAGAAGTGACTCTGAAACACCCAGTGCTCATTCATCAGTTGGTACCATCAGACTTCCTGATGGATGGTTGCATGGATGGATGGATGGATGTGTAGATGGATGGGTAGATGGGTAGATGGATGGGTGGATAGATGAGTGGATGAATGATGGATGGAGGGATTGGTAGATGGTTGGATGGCTGGGTAGGAGGATGAGTGGATAGGTGAGCAAGTGGATGATGGATGGATAGATGAGTGTCTGCTCAGAAGCTGGGGCTTTGAAGTAAGTCAGACAAGTTTGACTTTGGGCAAGCCAACTTTCACTTTCATGTGCTGAGCCAGCCCCCTCCAGGAGACACAGCCTATAATTCCTGTGTCACAGACTAGCTGTGCCAGTTTAACAAGATAATGCATGCATGGGGTATGCTAACAATTGGCCTAGCTGATCACAGGCCTCAGGGTATGAGGACTGCTGCTGTCTGACTACCATGGTTACTATGATGAGTGCATTACATTCTTCTCTCCTCTGGGTATCAATCTTTCCTAAGTTTCAACACGTCTATGCAAAGCATCTTGTTCTTTTTGTCAACTAAAATTATTATTGTTTCTGGTGGTTTTATCTTCTTTTCTAAACTTCTCACATTCTCCTTAAATATCAAAGTTCTACTTATCTCTCTTCCCTTAGGCAGACCAGGACTCACTAAGTGAGGTCTCAGCTCCCTAGCAGGCTTTCCTGGTAGCCTGCTGAGTTACAGCTTTCTGGTGCATCCATGACTCAACATCAAATTAGATTATATCTTAAATGTGCATTTGTTGAGCACCTGACCTACATTCTAGGTCTCAGGTCTGTTTAGACTTCTCATGACCAGCCCAGAAAGCAAGGCTGAAGCAACCTACATTTATCTTCTGGAGTCATGTTAATGCACAGGCAAGACATAGTTTTGCTAGATTGGTTTGTGTTTATTATCATACTTGGCTTGGAAAGTTGGTATTAACTGAAGAATTTCCCTGCCTCTTAGATCACCTAAGACATGATGTAGGGCCTTTACATGTTTCAGTCTTTATCTGGGTCATGTATGTGAATAGATTCCAAATATATCAGAAGGGGACTTTTAGGATATATCACTAACAAGAAAGTAGGACTTTTCTAAATTTGATCAAACGCATTTTTCTAACCATACTGGTATGAAATTAGAAATCAATTACAAGAAGAAAACTGAAAAATTAATAAATATGTGAAGATTAAACAACATGCTACTGAGCAACCAATGGGTCAGGGAAGAAATTTTTTAAAAAGAAATTTAAAAAAAGAGATAAATGAAAATAGAAATGCAACATGACAAACTTATGGAATGCAGCATAAGCAGTTCTAAGAGGGAAGCTCATAGCAATAAATGTTACTTCAACAAACAAGAAAAATACCAAATAGACAAATTAACACTACATCACAAAGAACAAGAAAAATAAGAAGAAATAAAGCTCAAAGTTGGTAGAAGAAAGGACATAACAAAGACTGGAACAGAAATAAATAAAATAGAAATGAAAAAATGATAGAAAACATCAATGAAAGTAAGATCTGGTTCTTTGAAAAGATAAACAAAACGAGAAAACCTTTAGTTAGACTCACCAAGATAAAAAGAGACAAGACTCAAATAAAATCATAAATGAAAGAGGAAGTATTACAACTGATACCAAAACAATTCAAAGGATCATAAGAGGGTACTATGTACATGAATAAATTGTACAACCTAGAATAAATGGATAAATTCCTAGAAACATACAAACCACCAAGCCTTATTCATGAAGAAATAGAAAACCTGAGCAGATCAATCACTGGTAAGGAGATTGAATCTGTAATTAAAAACCTCCCAATAAACAAAAGTCCAAGACCAGACGGCAAGGACACCACAAGTAAAGAAAAAAAAAAAATTACAGGTCATTACCCCTGATAAAATAGATGTAAAAGTTAAATGATGCAAAAACCCTCAACAAAATATTAGCAAACCAAATTCAACAATATATTAAAAAGATCATATACCATGATTGTGTGGGATTTATTCCAAGCATGTAAAGATGGTTCAACATTCACAAATCAATCATTGTACTATAACATATTAAAAATAGAGTATAAATCATATGATCATATTAATAGACACAGAAAAAACATTTTATAAAATTCAAAAATGATAAAAAGCTCTCAACAAAGTGGGTGTAGAGGGATATATCTCACACAATAAAGGCCATATATGAGAAGCCCACAGCTAACATAATACTCAATGGTAAAAAGCTGAAAGCTTTTCCTCCAAGATCAGGAACAAGACAAGGTCACCCACTCTTGCCACTTTTATTCAACATAGTTTTGAAGTCCTAGCTAGAGCAATTAAGTAAGAAAAAGAAATAAAAGCCATCCCAATTGAAAAAGGAAGAAGTAAAAGCATCACTCTTTGCAGATGCCATGATATTATAGGTAGAAAACCCTAAAGATTTCATTAAAAATCTGTTAGAATTAGTAAATTCAGTAAAAGTGCAGGATACAAAATCAATACACAAAAAACTGTTGTGTTTCTTTACATTAATATTAAACAGTCATAAAAAGAAATTAAGAAAACAATCCCATTTACAATTGCATCAACAAGAATAAAATACCTAGTGATAAATTTAATCAAGCAGGTGAAAGACCTGTACACTGAAAACTATAAGACATGGATGAAAGAAATTAAAGACACAAAAAATGAAAAGGTAGTCTGTGTTAATGGATTAAAGGAATTAATATTATTAAAATGTCCATATGCAAATATACAGAATGCCCAAAGCAATCTACAGTTCAGTGCAATTTCTATCAAAGTTTCAATGGCATATTTCACAGAAATAAAACAAACAATCTTAAAATTTTCATGGACCCACAAAAGGCCCCAAATAGCCAAAGAAATCTTGAGGAAGAAGACCAAAGTGGGAAGCATCACATTCTTTGATTTCAAACTACACTACAAGGCTATAGTAATCAAAACAGTATGGTACCATCACAAAAAGGGGCACAGATCAATGGAACAGAATAGAAAGCCCAGAATAAACCTACACATATATGGTCAACAAGTATACAACGAAGGAGCCAAGAATATATACTGGGGAAAGACAGTGTTTTTTATAAAACTGGATGGCCACATGCAAAATAATGAAACTGGACCACTATCTTACACTATACATAGAAATAAGCTCAAAATAGTTTAAAAACTTGAATGTAAGAATTGAAACCACAAAACTCCTAGAAGTAAATATAGGCAGTAAGCTCCTTGATATGGGTCTTGACAAAGACTTTCTGAATTTCACAGGAAAAACAAAGTCAACAAAAGCAAAAATAAATGAAAGTACATCAAAGTAAAGAGCTTCTGCACATCAGCAAAATGAAAAAAAACTTACTGAATGGAAGAAAATATTTGCAAATCAAATATCTGATAACAGGTTAATATCCAAAATATATACAGAAGTTATACAACTCAAGAGCAAAAAAAAAAAAAAGATCCAATTTAAAAAATGGGAGGAGGATGTAAATAGACAGTTTTCCAAAGAAGACATACACATGGCCACAGGTACCTTAAAAGTTGCTCAACATCACTAATTATCAGGGAAATGCAAATCCAAATCACAATGAGACATCACCTCATACTTATTAGAATGGCTATTATCAAAAAGACAAGAAATAAAAAAATGTTGGTAAGGATGTGGAGAAACGGGGATACCCTGTTTGGTGAGAATATAAATTGGTTCAGCTTCTATGAAAAACAGTATGTAGGTTCTTCAAAAAATTAAAAACAGACCTACCATATAATCCAGAAATTCCACTTCCAAATATATATCCAAAGAAATCAAAAGCACGAATTCGAAAAGATATATGCATCCCCCATGTTCACTGCAGCATAATTTAAAATAGCCAAGATACAGAAGCAACCTAAGTGTCCCTTGATTGATGAATGGATAAAGAAAATGTGATATATATATATATATATATATGTATATACACACATATATGATATTATTCAGTCATAAAAAACAGGAAATATTGCCATTTGCAGCAACATGGATGGACCTTGAGGGAATTATGTTAAGTGAAATAATTTAGGCAAAGATAAATACTGTATGATAACTTATATGTGATAATATAAGTGATAACTTATATGTGGAATCGAAAAATAAAAACTCAGCTCACGGATACAAAGAACAGATTGGTGGCTGCCAGAGTGAGAAACTGTGAGGGGAGGGTTTAAATGGGTGAAGGGGGTCAAAAGGTACAAACTTCCAGTTATAAAATAAATAAGTGCTGGGGATGTAACGTACAGCATGGTGACTATAGTTAGTAACACTGTATTGTATATTTGAAAGTTGCTAAGAGAGTAGATCTTAAAAGTTCTCATCACAAGGAAAAGATTTGTAACTCTATATGGTGATAAATGTTAACTAGACTCACTGCAGTGATCATTTAACAATATACACAAATATGAAATCACTATGTTGCATACATGAAACTAATATAATGCTATATAGAAATTATACTCCAGTTAAAAAATGTGTATGGGCTTCTAAATAATTCAATGTAAGAGGAAGGGCCATGGTTAATTTGGCTTTAAATGCCATCTTTGCATAATTCCAGGCACGTAGTATATACTCAAACATTTTGATGCATGAACCAGGGAGTAAACAGCAAACTTTTTTTCTGGTTCAGTTCTGTGAATTAAATTTGGGGTCCAACATAATAAATTTCAATAGGCCACAAGCCCAGTACAGCTTAAGCCACCCTGAATCCAGCTTGTTTGCATTTCTGCACCTATTTATGCTTCTACCGTGAAGCCAGGACTGTAAATCCTATTTCCTAGCAAAGTAGATGAAAAGGCAGTAGCTACTCTAATGACCATCTTGAATGTGGGCCAAATCAGGTGAAGCCAGGTGGGATAAATAGGCTGAGGCCATGGCCTCATATGTGCCTATGTCCTACAAAGGCAAGCTAGAGTTCTTCCAGCCTCTGGAAGCAACCCTACCAAAAAGAGGAAGGAAGTCCTGCCACTCCAAACTCTGTGAATCTCTGAAACTTCTCTGTGTGGACTCAAGATTATTTCACTGGTCCCAGCACACAGGATAATCCCTGTGATTCAGGAAGAGCCCCAGTTACCAGAATACAGCCTCTGTGTGTCTGTGTGATGCACAGCCATCCTGCAATGAGACACATGAGTAAACAAGAACAGAGTACAGGGGATCAGACTCGAGGATTTCATGCAAAAGTAAAATAGATTAATCTGCTACAAGGGATTTTGAATCATCTTCTCTATTTAAAAACAGTGTTATATGTATTCATTAGCTCTGACAAATGTACCATGGTAATCTAAGATGTTAACAATAGGGGAAAATTCATTGGGGTATATGGAAACCCTGTAATATCTTAGCAAATTTTCTGTAATTCTATTCTAAACATTTTTAAAGTTTATTTTTATAAATAGTCTTACTCCAGGTCATATGGTAGTTCTACATTTAGCTTTTTAAGGAAAATCCATACTGTTCTCCATAGTGACTGTATCAATTTACATTCCCACAAACAGTGCAAGAGGGTTCTCTTTTCTCCACATCCTCTTCAGCATTTATTGTTTGTAGATTTTTGATGATGGCCATTCTGACTAGGGTGAAGTGATACCTCACTGTAGTTTTGATTTGAATTTCTCTAATGATTACTGATGTTGAGCATCCTTTCATGTGTTTGTTGGCAATCTGTATGTCTCCTTTGGAGAAATGTTTATTTAGGTCTTCTACCCATTTTTTGATTGGGTTTGTTTGTTTGTTTTGGTGAGTGAGAATAGCCCTTTAAGGGCCATTTATTATTTTATTTTATTTTGAATTTTATTTTATTTTTTATACAGCAGGTTCTCATTAGTCATCAATTTTATACACATCAGTGTATACATGTCAATCCCAATCACCCAATTCATCACACCACCACTCCCATTCCCCCACCACTTTCCCCCCTTGGTGTCCATACGTTTGTTCTCTACATCTATGTCTCAATTTCTGCTCTGCAAACCGGTTTATCTGCACCATTTTTCTAGGTTCCAAATATATGCATTAATATATGATATTTATTTTTCTCTTTCTGACTTACTTCACTCTGTATGATAGTCTCTAGATCCATCCATGGCTCTACAAATGACCCAATTTCATTCCTTTTTATGGCTGAGTAATATTCCATTGTATATATATACCATATCTTCTTTATCCATTCACCTATCAATGGGCATTTAGGTTGCTTCCATGACCTAGCTATTGTAAGCAGTGCTACAATGAACATTGGGGTGCATGTGTCTTTTTGAATTATGGTTTTACCTGGGTATATGTCCAGTAGTGGGATTGCTGGATCATACAGAAATTTTATTTTTAGTTTTTTAAGGAAACTCCAAACTGTTCTCCATAGTGGCTGTCTCATTTACATTCCCACCAACAGTGCAAGAGGGTTCCCTTTTATCCACACTCTCTCCAGCATTTGTTTATAGATTTTCTGATGATGCCCATTGTAACTGGTGTGAGGTGACATCTCATTGTAGTTTTGATTTGCATTTCTCTAATAATTAGTGATGTTGAGCAACTTTTCATGTGCTTCTTGGCCATCTGTATGTCTTTGGAGAAATGTCTATTTAGGTCTTCTGCCCATTTTTGGATTGGGCTGTTTGTTTTTTTTTAATATTGAGCTGCCTGAGCTGTTTATATATATTGGAGATTAATCCTTTGTCCATTGATTCATTTGCAAATATTTTCTCCCATTCTGAGGGTTACCTTTTTGTCTTGTTTATGGTTTCCTTTGCTGTGCAAAAGCTTTGAAGTTTCATTAGGTCCCATTTGTTTATTTTTGCTTTTATTTCCATTAGTCTAGGAGGTGGATCAAAAAAGATCTTGCTGTGATTTATGTCAAAGAGTGTTCTTCCTATGTTTTCCTCTAAGAGTTTTATAGTGTCCGGTCTTACATTTAGGTCTCTAATCCATTTTGAGTTTATTTTTGTGTATGGTGGTAGGGAGTGTTCTAATTTCATTCTTTTATATGTAGTTGTCCAGATATCCCAGCACCACTTATTGAAGAGACTGTCTTTTCTCCATTGTGTATCCTTGCCTCCTTTGTCATAGATTAGTTGACCATAGGTGCGTGAGTTTATCTCTGGGCTTTCTATCTTGTTCCATTGATCTATGATTCTGTTTTTGTGCCAGTACCATATTGTCTTGATTACTGTAGCTCTGTAGTATAGTCTGAACTCAGGGAGTCTGATTCCTCCAGCTCCGTTTTTTTCCCTCAAAACTGCTTTGGCTATTCGGGGCCTTTCATGCCTCCATACAAATTTTAAGACTTTTTGTTCTAGTTCTGTAAAATTGCCATTGGTAATTTGATAGGGATTGCATTGAATCTGTAGATTGCTTTGGGTAGTATAGTCATTTTCACAATGTTGATTCTTCCAATCCAGGAACATGGTATATCTCTACATCTGTTGGTATCATTTTTAATTTCTTTCATCATTGTCTTAAAGTTTTCTGCATTCGGGTCTTTTTCCTCCCTAGGTAGGTTTATTCCTAGGTAGTCTATTCTTTTTGTTGCAGTGGTAAATGGGAGTGTTTCCTTAATTTCTCTTTCAGATTTTTCATCATTAGTGATAAGAATGCAAGAGATTTCTGTGCATTAACTTTGTATCCTGAAACTTTACCAAATTCATTGATTAGCTCTAGTAGTTTTCTGGTGGCATATTTAGGATCCTGTATGTATAGTATCATGTCATCTGCAAACAGTGACAGTTTTACTTCTTCTTTTCCAATTTGTATTCCTTTTATTTCTTTTACTTCTCTGATTGCCATGGCTAGGACTTCTAAAACTATGCTGAATAAGAGTGGTGAGAGTGGGCATCCTTTTCTTGTTCCTGATCTTGGAGGAAATGTTTTCAGTTTTTCACCATTGAGAATGATGTTTGCTGTGGGATTGTCATATATGGCCTTTATCATGTTGAGGTAGGTTCCCTCTAGGTCCACTTTCTGGAGAGTTTTTATCACAAATGGGTACTGAATTTTGTCAGAAGCTTTTTCTGCATCTATTGAGATGATGATATGGTTTTTATTCTTCAATTTGTTAATATGGTGTGTCACATTGATTGATTTGAGTGTAATGAAGAATCCTTGCATCCCTGGGATAAATCCCACTTGATCATGGCATATGATTCTTTTAATGTGTTGCTGGATTCTGTTTGCTAGTATTTTATTAGGATTTTTGCATTTATATTCATCAGTGATATTCGTCTGTATTTTTCTTTTTTTGTAGTATGTTTGTCTGGTTCTGGTATCAGGGTGATGGTGGCCTCATAGAATGAGCTTGGGAATGTTCCTTCCTCCACAATTTTTTGAAAGAGTTTGAGAAGGATGGGTGTTAGCTCTTCTCTAAATATTTGATAGTATTCACCTGTGAAGCCATCTTGTCCTGAACTTCTGATTCTTGCAAGATTTTTAATCACATTTTCAATTTCATTACTTGCGATTGGTCTGTTCATATTTTCTATTTCTTCCTGTTTGAGTCTTGGAAGGTTATACCTTTCTAAGAATTTTTTCATTTCTTCCAGGTTGTCCATTTTATTGGCATAGAGTTGTTTGTAGTAGTCTCTTAGGATGCTTTGTATTTCTGCGGTGTCTGTTGTAACTTCTCCTTATTCATTTCTAATTTTATTGATTTGAGTCCTCTCCCTCTTTCTCTTGATGAGTCTGGCTAATGGTTTATCAATTTTGTTTATTTTCTCAAAGAACCAGCTTTTAGCTTTACTGATCTTTACTATTGTTTTCTTTGTTTCTATTTTATTTGTTTCTGCTCTGACCTTTATGATTTCTTTCCTTCTGCTAACTTTGGGTTTTGTTTGTTCTTCTTTCTCTAGTTCCTTTAGTTGTAAGGTTAGATTGTTTGTTTGAGATTTTTCTTGTTTCTTGAGGTAGGCTTGTATAGCTATAATCTTCCCTCTTAGAACTGCTTTTGCTGCATCCCATAGGTTTTGGATCATCGTGTTTTCATTGTCATTTATCTCTAGGTATTTTTTGATTTCCTCTTTGATTTCTTCAGTGATCTCTTGGTTATTTAGTAACATATTGTTTAGCCTCCATGTGTTTGTGTTTTTTACGTTATTTTCCCTGTAATTGATTTTTAATCTCATAGTGTTGTGGTCAGAAAAGATGCTTGATATGATTTCAGTTTCCTTAAATTTACAGAGGCTTGATTTGTGACCCAAGATGTGATCTATCCCGGAAAATGAGAAGCACTTGCACTTGAGAAGCAAGTGTAATCTGCTGGTTTTGGATAGAATATCCTATAAATATCAATTAAATATATCTGGTGTATTGTGTCATTTAAAGCTTCTGTTTCCTTATTCATTTTCATTTTGGATGATCTGTGCATTGGTAGATGTGGGGTGTTAAAGTCTCCCACTATGATTTTGTTACTGTCAATTTCCTCTTTTATAGCTGTGAGCAGTTGCCTTATGTATTGAGGTGCTCTTATGTTAGGTACGTATATATTTATAATTGTTATATCTTCTTATTGGATTGATCCCTTGATCATTATGTAGTGTCCTTCCTTGTCTCTTGCAACATTCTTTGTTTTAAAGTCTATTTTATCTGATATGAGTATTGCTACTCCCACTTTCTTTTTATTTCCATTTGCATGGAATATCTTTTTCCATCCCCTTACTTTCAGTTGTATGTGTCCCTAGGTCTGAAGTGGGTCTCTCATAGATAGCATATATATGAGTCTTGTTTTTGTATCCATTCAGCAAGCCTGTGTCTTTTGGTTGGAGCATTTAATCCATTCATGTTTAAGGTAATTATCGATATGTAAGTTCCTATGACCATTTTCTTAATGGTTTTGGGTTTGGTTTTGTAGGTCTTTTTCTTCTCTTGTGTTTCCCACTTAGCGAAGTTCCTATAGCATTTGTTGTAGAGCTGGTTTGGTGGTGCTGAATTCTTTAAGCTTTTGCTTGCCTCTAAAGCTTTTGATTTCTCCATCGAATCTGAATGAGATCCTTGCTGGGTAGAGTCATCTTGGTTGTAGGTTCTTCCCTTTCATCACTTTAAGTATATCATGCCACTCCCTTCTGGTCTGTAGAGTTTCTGCTCAGAAATCAGCTGTTAACCTTATGGGAGTTCTCTTGTATATAATTTGTCATTTTTCCCTTGCTGCTTTAGTTAATTTGTCTTTAGTTTTTGCCAATTTGATTACTGTGTGCCTCAGCATGTTTCTCCTTGGGTTTATCCTGTATGGGACTCTCTGTGCTTCCTGGGCTTGGGTGGCTATTTCTTTTCCCATGTTAGAGAAGTTTTTGACTATAATCTCTTCAAAGATTTTCTCGGGTCCTTTCTCTCCCTCTTCTCCTTCTGGGGCCCCTAAAATGTGAATATTGTTGCGTTTAATGTTGTCCCAGTGGTCTCTTAGGCTGTCTTCATTTCTTTTCATTCTTTTTTCTTTATTCTCTTCCACAGCAGTGAATTCCACCATTCTGTCTTCCAGGTCACTTATACGTTCTTCTGCCTCAGTTATTCTGCTGTTGATTCCTTCTAGTGTAGTTTTCATTTCAGTTATTGTAAAGTTCATCTCTGTTTGTTTGTTCTTTAATTTTTCTAGGTCTTTGTTAAACATTTCTTGCATCTTCTCTATCTTTGCCTCCATTGTTTTTCTGAAGTCCTGGATCATCTCCAATATCATTATTTTGAATTCTTTTTCTGGAAGGTTGACTATGTTCACTTCATTTAGTTTTTTTTCTGGGGTTTTATCTTGTTCCCTCATCTGATACATAGCCCTCTGCCTTTTCATCTTGTCTATCTTTCCGTGAATGTGGTTTTTGTTCCACAGGCTGCAGGATTGTAGTTCTTCTTGCTTCTGCTGTCTGCCCTCTGGTGGATGAAGCTATCTAAGAGGCTTTGTTTGTTGTTTTGATATTGAGCTGTATGTGCTATTTGTATATTTTGGAGATTAATCCCTTGTCAGTTGCTTTGTTTTCAGCTATTTTCATTACCATATGACCCAGCAATCCCACTCCTAGACAGATACCCAGAGAAAACCATAATTCCAAAAGATACTTGCACACAATGTTCATTGCAGCACCACTTACAATAGCCAGGACATGGAAGCAACCTAAATGTCTATAAAACAGAGAAATACATAAAGAAGATGTGGTACATATATACAATAGAATATTACTCAGCCATAAGATGGAACAAAATTGTGCCATTTGCAGAGATGTGGATGGAACTAGAGACTGTCATACAGAGTGAAGTTAGTTAGTAAGAGAGAAACACATATTGTATATCAACGCATATATGTAGAATCTAGAAAAATGGTACAGAAGAACCTATTTGCAAAGCAGAAATAGAGACATAGATGTAGAGAACAAATGTTTGGACACCAAGCAGGGAAACAGAGGGTGGGATGAATTGGGAGATGGGGATTGACATATATACACTACTATGTATAAAATAGATAACTAATGAGAACTTACTGAATAGCACAGGGAACTCTACTCAATGCTCTGTGGTGGCCTAAATGGGAAGAAAATCTAAAAAAAAGAATGGATATATGGTCTCCTCCAACACCCCACTCCCACGCAGGTGCACAGGGATCACAGGGCTATGGTTGGAGGCCTGAGAGGCCTGAGGAGTCTGGGGGCCAGCTGGGTCCTTGGTGCCTTGTTCTCTCCCTGATGATGGTAGGGCAGGGTCTGGCAACATGTCCCTGAAGGTGCCACCAGCAGAGATCCACCTACACAGCTGGGCCTGGGCACTGGTGGGAAGACCCAGTCTGGACGACCGCTCAGGGGCAGCGTGATCACTTGGTGCAAGGACACCCCCCCACCCCACCCCCGCTTAGCAAGGATCTGGCCCTCGGAGGGCAAAAGGACCTTGAACAAGTAAAATGAGGGGTTATTATTTCAGGAGTCTCCATAATAAGAGTAGCAAGGCATCCATATCAATGTTTGCTTACATGTGCTATGATCACAAACATCTTATGCATAATTGTTGCAATTATTGTGATAGTTTTAACAGTAATGGAGTTGTCTTCTTTTGAGCCTGTGTCATATAGGAATTATGGACAAGCGAAACTTGGCAGAGAAATTTCATGTGTTTTACTGGGCTTCTACCCCTTGGAATTGTGTACTGCATTCACATATACAATCTTCGGCTGTGTTGGTTTGTGTTGCAAAAATGATGCTCATACTCTGTTACAGAGGAAGCTGAGAGTGCTTTTTAAAAACCTTAGAAATGTGAGAATTTTCCTGGTGTGGGCTTAATGATATATCTGTGTAACAAAGCTGCTACACAGTCCACAGATTTTGTGCAAAAGAAAATACAAAACAAGTTGAATTTTTCTTTTCAATATTTAAGAAAATTCTTCACACATATTTTTGTAGGCTCCAGTTGAAATGCTTTTCCCTAATTAAATATGATATCATTACAAGAATTTATTTTCTAGGTACTCTGAACAGCTGTCAATTCTTCCTAATGGAGCTTTTGTAAGACACCGTAAAAAAAGATTTGCGATTGTCTCTAGAGCACAAGCTACACAGCCTTGGAGCATGATATTGTGTAATTCTCAGGAGAATTTCAAATAATTTATGCCTCTACAAGTAAAGAGTATATTTCAGTCTGAGTTCTTCCACCTGAGCTAGCTACCTGAACAAAGTATGAATAAAATACATCCAATTAATTCCCTTCATTGACTGCTCCTCTCCTCATTAAAGTTCCTTTCTGCCCTGAAAAGAAAAAAAAAAAAAGAAGATATATGTAGACGTATAACTGATTCAGTTTGCTGTACAGCAGAAACTGACACAATGTTGTAAAGCAACTATACTCCAATAAAAAATTTTTTAAAATAGTCTTAATCCATTTTCTCCCAGGGTTTTGTTAATGCAATTTTTATTTGTTTCTCAAAATTTAAATAATGTTGTGTCTATAATTTTGAGTCCTATCTCTTCAACTCGTATACTAAAGTAAGCACTTTCATGTTGTTATAAAAGATTTGTGAACATTATTTTTAATGGCCTCATCATGATCATTAAACAGATGTGTAATAGTTTAATTATACACTTTCCTATGTTGAATACTTAAAAAGAAAAACACTAACAATGCTTCCCAGGAAAGCTTTGGTTGTATAGAGAGCAACACTGTGCCAAAATCTTCTCCTTCCTTCCTTTTCTGATGCTTTGAGGCACATAGCCTTTCTGGGCTAGGTTACTGGTGGTAGGTTTGGCCTGGTTTTCACTATATGGGTTAATTTCTTTATAATGTGTGGATGAGAGATTCTGTAATCTGGCCCGTCTCTCAGAAGTTTTTGTCTGTCACATAAACCACAGGACATGTAAGACTTACTCCAAGGCACTTTTGACAATTGCCCTATTATATCCATTAAGCCCAGTCATCATCCCAGATACTGCGTTAGTATCAGTCTCCCAAAACAGTAGACCTGGAAACTGAGGCGAGCCTCCCACAGGCAGCTGAGAAAGGGAAATCAGACACCAACGCTCTGCTGAGAGATGACCTTGACCCCAAAGACTCCAATCAGGTTATCTGTCTCTCATGAATGGCTTTTGTATGCAAGGCTACCACTCAGTGGGGCTTTGGCTACTGCCCACTGAAATCATGGGATAAAAACAGTCTACCAGTCCCTAGCAAACCAGGTAAGAAGTGAAACCAGCCACTGTCTGGATTCAGTAAACAGGGCTGCTGCCACTGAACTTTGTCATCAAGAGACGCCATGGCATGTCACAGGGAACACAGCTGATATGCACCACCAGGCAACAGAAAAGTCCCAGAGAACAGTATACTCTCTCTCCCGCTGAGGCACTTTCACAAGACGGTTTGGTCTTGGAACAAGAATCATTTTCCTGGTGGTGACAGCTCCCTTCCCCTTTCCAAGGTAAGTATACTGTCCTGGCTACTTAAAATTATCAGTGCCAGTTTTTTCTTTTATAACAGGCTTCATAGATATTCTGTCCCAGTCTTGGGTACAATTTTTGAGTGATAAAAACTGTATTGCTGGGCTCCTCTTGAGAGCCCATTTTGTGCTCTGCTAGTGAAGGATTAATGGAGAGATGTGACTAGCCTCGTTAATTAGCCCACCTTCAGTTCCTTCCCCCGTCCAACCCCATCTCCCTCAGAAAGTTTCATGGGTATAATGCCAACGAACTGTATTTCTTGATGCTCATTTCTTTTCCTGGTCATTCCAAATTTGTACAGGGTAGAGACTGTTTCCCATTTTAAGTTATAATCCACTGTAACTGTTCCCTGACAAGAGTCTTTTAAGTGGAATTGCTCTTGTTACGGCTCTATTAAAATCATCAAGAAGATGAAAAGCCAGCCATTATGGGCTCATGCCTTTTTCTTCTCAGGTGAGATTCTTACACATAGAAGGTTTTATAGCACATTAACATTTTAAATGTTATCCCAGGTTTGCAATCTGAGTAGCCAGAAGAGCTCTTGAAACCCCAAATGGAGAGCCCTGCAGCTGAAACCAAGCTGACTCCAGGCCAGGCCCCCTGTGCCGCAGGCATGCACAGCGCTGTGGTCCTGGAGCAGCTGCTTTCCTTCCTTCCTTCAGTGCCTCCTGGATTTCCCTGAGGCTGTGCCAGGAATCTAGTCTTCCCAAGGCATTCCTGAGCCTGTTGAGGGGTGACTGAGGAAGAAGGGGGAAAACCTGCCAAACAAGGGATGGGCTGGGAAACTCTTGGACAAAGATGTCAGGGATGTATGTGTAATTGATTTAGAGTGAGTGACTATATCATTGCATCTCAAATAAAAATTCTGTTCTTCATCTGTGCTCAGCATAAAAAAGAGCCACGTGTGCCATGCATGCAGGGGTGAGGGAAGGAGGAGTCGAGGTACACGTGCTTCTCAGCCCTGTCTCTGCCCTCCCTGATCCAGGAAGGCAGACTGAACATTACTTACCCTGCACCCACACAAAGACAGAAAGACAGGCAAGCATCAGCCAATACAGAAAAATGAGCCTGCTCCTATGTAATAACAGGAACTGTGACAGGCCTCATCTGTGATTAAAGGCTGGGGTTGTCACCAATGGCACCAAGATGCTGCCGAATATGCCTTCCAGTGGGAAGAGCAGTCCTGGGATGGGGGCGAGGAGACCTGAATTCTTATTCCCTCTTCCTTTCCCTTTAATCAGTGATGACTTAGTGAGCATCTTCTCTGTGCTGTGCAATGTGCTGGACATAAATGTAGACAGGAAGACACAAAAAGTGGTTAGGCTGATTTTGTGTTCATTCTTCTTTATCACCAGGCTTTCACATTTTTGCCGAGATGCATCAGAAGGAAATCCATTCAGCAGGAACATATTGTGGACCAATATGAGTCAAGCACTAGGCCAGGAATGGGAGATCCAGAGTGAATGGAACAAGGCAGCACCCTGGCCTCCCAGCACTTGGAGTGGGAAAGCAGGGAGATGTGTGACCTTGGAGATGCTCCTGAAGGGTTCTGCAGTGAGACATGGACACAGGGCATGCCTGCCTGGGAACAGAGTTGGGATAGTGTTCAAGAAAGACTTTGTAGGTACCAGTACCCACCAGGTAGGAATGGGCATTGTCGGTAAGAAGAAAGGTTTAAGCAAAGGTCCAAAGGTGAGAAAATGCACCAGGCATGTGCCGTCTCACAAATAGCTTTGTACTGGTGGCTGTGAGCTGCCAAAATGCAGAGAAGAGCCTGGAGAGCTGGCAGGGTCAGACCTGGGAGCATCTTGCTCCAAGCTCAGAGTGTCAACTTCATCCTAAAGAGCAGAGTGCAGTCACATTTTGTCTTGGAAAGCATTTTTACTCACAGCATGGGAGAAGCAAGGCTGGAGGGTGGCACTGGAGGTAGGCAGGCCCAAGAGTCTCTGTCCATGGCTACAGTCCAAGAGGGAGAGAACAAGGACCACGCTCCTGCATCTGGCACAGGGCCTGGCACACACCAATGTAAATAACTGCTGAGTTGATGGATTAGCGGAGAAAAAGTGGGTCAGTGAAATGACACTGGCAGTAGAAATGGGGGGGTGGACATTATCACTAAGAGGGGAAAAATAGGACCATCACCAACTGGAGGGTGGAGTTTAGGAGGGAGGGGCCATTAAGAAACCCTCTTTTCTCTAAGCTTTTCTTCCTTATTTGTGGGATAACAGGGCATGTCTACAATTTTCTGTTGTTCTCGCAGATCTAATGACTGTCACTTGGTAAACAGCAAGTCAGTCATCTACATGAATTAGCAGAAGTCATTTGGCTGACAGCAACTCTTCCAGTACTCAAGACAAGGAAATAAGCTAAGTCAATGCCTCTCAAACTTACATGCCTGAAAACCACGCAGATTCCTGGGATCGACATCAGGGCAGGTCTGCGATGACCTGGAGAACATGTGTGTCTGACGTAGCCCAGGCCACATGATGCCAATGGTCTCCTCCTTTAAGGAGCACTGCTCCAAATGGCAGAACCCCAGGTTCTGGGATAAGCTGGGGGGACAGGACTAAGGAAAGTTGGACAATTTCTCCCCTCATGTTTAAACTTTCATGTTCGGAATCCTCCAAGGCCTCTGAGCCTGAGTCAGGAGCTAGAGATCAGATCCCAGGGACAGAAAGTCTTCAGAGTCTGAAAAATTTCTCACTCCCTCTTCTGTAGGTGCGTTTTGTTAAGTCCTTGTCCATTTTGCTTCAGGAATAAGTAGGAGTAAGCAGCAAAATCCTTAACGCATAAAAGGCCTATGCACTTGGCTCAGAGGGAAAAGGGAGATTGGGGAAACCACACCTTCGGCAGCCAGGGTCCAAATAGAGGAACCTATTGATTTTAAAGAGAAATGGACCAGCACATTTCATATTTCACAAAGGAGGCCAGTGAGACCAGAAATTGGGACCAGGGAAGTAGACAAGAGTTACTGTGAGGAGGACCTAGGGAAGGAAAGGTGCCTGTCGGTGACTCCTCAGTGGGTTTGTGTTCTCTGTGGATAGACCAGGGTCCCTGGTGTGAGCCTTGAAGAACAGGGGTTTCATGTCTGAACAACTTTTTCTCAAGGACATTCTTCCTTGAATTCCTTCCTCTGAGATTTTTTAACTTACTTTCTTCTTCAGTAAGTCTGCCCTATGCTAGGATATCTACCTTCATGTGGCCCCGGACAGTGGTGCTGGATTTGGTGAGTGAGCTGCAGTTTCATGTAAACACAATGCCCCTTGGAACATGGTTTCTGTTTAAGGAAGGATTTTTCTGTCAGTCCAGGAACAGGTCCCAAGGATGCTCTCCAGTTAATTCCCAGACTACTTTCTTGGCCAAAATTTACAACATGACAGCATGCTTTGTGGCCAGCAGTCCTCTCTTTCACCCATTCTTATCGGGCACCTTAAGAAGCTCAAACTCACCAGGTCTTTTCAGCCTTGTGCATAACATACCTTATACCATGGATTTCTGAATCAACTTGACACACCTGGAACACCTGTACATCGTTCTCACCACTGATCCTGTGCCCTCACCCAGCTCCAGGGCAGAGTTCCTCTCCTGCCATCTCCTCAGTGAGTTGAAGACAAAATGTTGTAGGAAAAAATGGGGCACGACAGAATGGACCCGTCCCAGATCTTGGGTGAGTCCCTGGGACGGTGCTGAGTGAGGGTCCTTGGCTTCACACAGGAAAGAATTCAAGAACAAGGCAGAGAAAAGTGAAAGCACATTTATTTATAGAGATACACAATCCTTAGACAGAGCGTGGGCCATCTCAAAAGGCGAGAGGTGGCGCCAGGGTATGGGGTCGTCTCGGAAAGCAAGAGAGGCGCTGCAAGAAACACACCCCACAGACAGAGTGTGGACCATCTCAGAAGGCAAGAGTGGCCCTGAGGTGTGGAGGTGGTTAGCTTTCATGGGCTGGTTAATTTCATAGGCTAACAAATGGGAGGATTATTCCATCTGCTTTGGAGAAGGGGCAGAGATTTCCAGGAATTGGGACACCACCCACTTTTTAGTTTTTTATGGTCGATCATGGTGCCTGTAGGTGTCATAAAGTAACGTATTACAGTGAGCACATAATGAGGTTCAAGGTCCACTAGAAGTCAAATCTTCTGCCATGTTAGACCTAGTTGGCTCTAACAACTTTATGTTGTATCCTTTTTTTATTATTAATTTTTATTGGAGTATAGTTGCTTTACAGTGTTGTGTTAATTTCTGTTGTACAGCAAAGTGAATCAGCTATACGTACACATATATCCCCTCTTTTTTGGATCTCCTTCGCATTCAGCTTACCACAAAGCACTGAGTAGGGTTCCCTGTGCTATACAGTAGTACTACTATGTATAAAATAGATAACTAATATCGTATCATGTTCTTAATGGTTGTACCCTGTCCCCTTCCTTCCTGTCTCAAAAGTATCAGACTCCCTTCTCTGTAGAGACCTCAGAGTTTGGTTGGGGAAAAAGCAAATGCACATAAAAGGCTAAGAGAGGGGATACCTGACTGGGGTCTGTGCATGTGCGTACCTTTCACGCCTGCGATATGGGAATTATCATGGACCTTTTCAAAAATGCAGAGGTTCAGTCCACTAGATAATTTGCCTAAGATCACACAGGAAGTACAGAGCCTTGGTTTAAATGCTGGTCTAAAGGGTCTGCCCCTCCCTCATCACCTCCCATTACTGACAACAGGAACTCCCCCAGGGGCAGGCAGAAGGAAAGGATGACCCAGGTACAGAGGAGCACAAACTGGAATTCCACCTGTAGTCCCAAGGAATAAGAAGACTTCTTGACCTGCCCACCAAATTCCCTGGGGCAAGTAGCCTCTGAGGTTCTGACCTTGGAGAGCCCAGCTGTCCAGCCCCTGCTGACAGCTGCTTATCTCCCCATCAAAGGCCTGGGAGTGCCTTCTAAGTAAGGGGTCATGCACTTCTGTTCACCCAAGACAATTGAGCCAGCATAATTATTAACAGCACATCCTTTCGTGCCCAAAAATGTCCTGGTTTGAATGATACATTACAGGTTTATCCTACTTAAGGGGAAAGCGGCCACCAGTCAACCTGCCTTCCTGCTGGTGGTCTTGCCTCCCAGAAGCTGGGGCTCCTTCTCTCCATGACAGGTGTGTCCACCTCTGCCCTGTGTCCACACCAGGAGCAGTAGTACGTGGTCTCCCCAGGCTTTCAGATGCACAGGTTGTGTTCCAATGGGTCAGATTCCTCTTTCACCCTAAAGCAAGCCTTCCCACTCATCACCTGGTGAGTTGTCCTCAAAGGCCCTTGTGCTCCCACCACGTTTGTCATTGTTGGGTCAGGGCTCCCTTAGTGGGACTCACCCTGTTGGTTGTGATGCATTTATGAAGGGACCACAGTGCTTCCCTCATCACTGTGCCCCCAAATCTCACCCAGTCTCTGATACAAGAGAAGAGAACAGTGAAGTCTTCTTGAGCAGATAAATGCATTAATATTGCCTTGTGTCTTCCATCCTTCAATGCTGGGACCATTTCTCTCTGCTTTTGGTCCCCAGTACCCACACAAGTGGTTAAGACAGGGTGTGCAGCCAGTAGACACCTGCTGAATTGGCTGACACCAAACTTGGGAAATGGCATTGCACCATGACCTGAGCCAGGAACACACTGTCTGCTGTTTGTTTCTCAAGCCTACCTGCAGGAGGAAGCTTCTTCCTTGGGCCAGAACCTGCCTGGTTTCATAAGCAGAGCATCACTTACCATCAGCAGTCAGAAAACTAGGGTTTAAGGATTTTCCCTGACCCCTGGGAGCTGTGTGACTTAGTAACAATCACTTAAATGTTCTAGACCTCAGCTGTAAAAACTGAGGGAAATGACTGGATTTACTCCAGGATAATTTAAAGAATCATGCCCTCCCCTCTGCCACCCCAAATCTCCCATCCCTTCCTGTTGCTCACAAGGTCAGTTGGCACAAAAGTTCAGATGCAGGAATCCATGGGTCCTGACTTTTCCACCATTGCCCTCAGCTCACATGGCTCCTGCCTGGGGCCTTTTCTCTTCAACACCTGAAGCCAGCCCCCTGCATCCCTCAGTGCTTGTCCTCCACCCCACTGCTCTCTGAGGAGGTGAACTTCTTCCCCTGCAACCGTGTGCCCTTCATGCCTGTACAGCTCACCATGCATCACTACACCACACATGTCCCTTTGTAGGCTCCTCAGGGAGGTGGCCATGGGCCATGTGCAGGTTCATAGGCCCCACAATGCACAGAGGGCCCTGGGCATGGCAGGCCTTCACTAGGTTCTTGCTGACTGGAGTCTCCTGCTGAGTTCCATGTGCCATGGTTTTAGCTCATTTCCTCCAACCCTGTGATCAAGAACGGGGAGTCTCAGAGTAGGCACGGCCTTGAGTCCGCCAGTCTGCCTGCTGCTCTCAGATAGGGTAGGGCCGGCCCTGAATCACACATGAGTCCCAGGGCAGGGCCCACACCCAGGAGTCCCCACACTTCAATCTCTTTCTCATTCACCACCAGGCCTTTGTTCTCAGTAAAAAATGGAATATTGTTGATCAAATCCCTCTGGACAATTATTCTTGTTGTGGCTTTTCATGAGACATGGCTTGTTTTTTTTCTGTTTTTGTTTTTCTCATCTTCTGACTTCTGGTTCAATTTCATAAATGGATTATTTATTAAGAAAAAAATAAACTTTTTACAACATGAACTGCAAAGCAGCACTGTGATTTACAGTGAGAAAAAGCACTTTGAGCAACTCTGGCTTCCTTGAGCAATAGCTCTCCAACACTCCCAGTGAAGGAGGGCATGAGAAAGTCAGGTGGAGTGTCACCGGCCCCCTGGCAGCACCCCGGGAGTGCTGTCCCCTGCAGGCGTGGGGCAGGGGCTCCAGGTGCTGAGCTTCTGCCGAGTACTGTGTCTGCTACTTTCACAGATGATAAGACTGGGGCTCAAGGAAGGTTGGGAGCTCCCCAAGGTCACCTAAGGGTTAGTGCGAACCAGAAGCCATGTGCTCTCTGTGACATTTGGGGCCAGTGAGTGACAAGTTGAAGGGCTTCCACCCTGAGTGCGGCCCCCTGAGTGTCCCAAACTCCTGCGGCATGCATCAGGTCACAGCTGAGTAGTGCCCCTGAAATGAGATGCAGAGGATGACTTGGATCAAAGAGGCCAGCAAGGCCAGGTCAGGCTCCATGCTGCACCCTCCCTGTCCACGTGGGGCCTCTACACAGGCCTTAGAAAGGAGGCCTTGTGGAGCCCCAGGGGGTGGCTGGAGAAGTCAGTCCCTGGAACTGTTTAAACCCATGTTGTCATGTTCTCCACCCCCACCAGGGCAGTGGAGAAAGTACTGCCAAGTGTTTCAGGCTGGGAAGGCAATACTTGAAACTTCAGGGTGATTTCTTCATCACTCCAGATAAGGAAGCATCCCACAGACCCAGGGAGGACAGCAGGGGTAACCCCTACTGCAGAAAGAAGAACTGCCAGGCTGGCACAGCCCACACATGCAGGGCCAAACGTGGACCAGGTCACCTGGCTGCCTCACCTGGCCCTGGGCCTGCCTCGGGCCCCTGTGGGATGCTGTCACTGACACAGATGTCTGCTCCCCTGGCTCCGTGCTGCCCAGCTCACCTCCGCCTCCCCACCCTCTGGCTTTGCATTTCCCATCTGCTCCTTAGCACTGCTGGGCATCTGCTCCTCCACAGCTTGTGTAGGAGGATGCTGAGCTCTCCCCGGGCACAGTGGAGGCTGCAGCAAAGGGAACAGCAGAGCAGGGGCTTTGGAGATGGAGTCCAGTGGGCCTGGTTCATAGGCCCCTTCTCTGCCCCTCTCCTTTCATCCTCCTTACCCCTTTCCAAGACCAAACCTTCCTGATGATGACTGTCTGGTTCTCATCAAACTCCAGGACCTCTGGCAGACAAAGTGAATCAGAATTTCCAGGAGAGTGTTCCAGAGTATTAACAAGGATTCCAGGTGATTCTGAAGATCAAACAGTGGCCCACATTCCAGATTCAGGCTGGGCCATGTACCTATGGATGGAAACAGCTGTGCTTTGCGAGTCATTGCATCCAGGTGTGAATACGGCTGTCCTTCTGCCTTCCCCTCTCTGCGCTGGGACTTGAGGGCTGGGAGCAGCCCCCATGCAGGATGATGCCTGCTGTGGTCCTCTCTTTTGTTCTACCAGCGGGAGCTAGGGCTGGGCTGGACTTTGCCCTGGGCCAGCTTTCACCTGGCTCTGTGCATCCACCCTGCAACTGTCCTCCTTTCGTGGTGAGGTTTGGATCTGGAAGATGGGGGCATGCGAGGGTGATATTGGGGCTCACTGACAGAGCAGCTGGTCCGACAGACTTTGTTGGCCTGAAGCCATTTAGGCTTAACCAGCCTAGGAAAAGTGGCTTTCTCCACATGAATCCACCTCCCCGGATGACCAGTGCGTCAAAGCTCCAGGTAAAGATAAGGGTTACTTGGCCTCCCCTTAGTCACTATTCCTGTGCCTTTATGGCTCTGCAGGAAAGAAGTATGGTCTGGGGTAGATTCTGGCCTCCCTGGGAATGTTGGCTAACAGTACACAGGTACAATCCATCCTTCCAAGGGCACTTGGGGAATTAAATGAGTGTGCATATCTCAAACACCAGCATATACAGGTGCTATATAAATTATAGCTTCCTGAGCTGCATTGAAGGGAAAGAACCGTGTATTTTCCATAATAGACTTCTAAGCAGTTTTTTGATTTGTTTTTGTCTTTTTTCTTTCCTGCCGAAGCCAGAGGTTCTCAGACTATAATGCACCTGTTAAGCTTGTGGAAAGTGCAGATTTTTAGTTCTCACCTGCAGACATCCTGAATGTGTAGGTATGAATGGAGCCTAGGAACATGCAGTTTTAACAAATGATACAGTTGATCTGGAAGTATCCTTAGGGAAGGACCACCCTTAGGGAAGCCAGAGTGGGGCTTGGAAAGGCCCCAGCTGCACCAAGCATGGCTGGAGGTAGGAGCTGGGTCTGAAGCCCAAGCAAGGGGGTCCATGCATGGAGGGGTCAGGGGCCACAGTCAAGGCTTTTAGCAAACTCCAGTGGTAAGGTTTATTTTAAAGCATGGAGCAGGGTTAGCAGCTGGGCAGCCTGGAATTGGGGAAGCTGGGGGAGCCCAGGCTTTTTCTGACAAGTGAGCCTCTTGCCACCTGCCTCTGCTGGTGTGTGTACTTGCAGAGCTGAGGCTAGTTAAAGCAGATGGACCAGGCAATGTCCCCAGTACCCAGTGCTCTGCCTGACACAGAAAAGGTGCTCACAATATATTTGTTGCTGAGAGGAAGGAATGAAAGAAGGAAGGAAAGAAAATTTTAAGTGTTCCAATGTAGCCACTGGACATTGTACATCACTTTATAATTGCCCTCTCCCTCAAAGTGCCTTGGTCCATGGTGCCCCAAAGCATGGGGTCCTGCACAGCCATAGACCCAGCAGAATGTAGGGAGAAGGTGGCTCGAGAGTTGTGTCAGTGGAAGAGTCAGACAAGGCAGCTGGAGGGAGGAAAGGCCATGCGAGACCACAGTCCATGGCCTGCCACCACCCAGGAGGCCCTCAGACAAGAAGATCAAATGGGACCATGGATGTGAAAGCATTTTCAAATCTGCCTTATCCTGTATATATGTGATGAAGTACTCAGTTGTTTGATGACCAGAATATTGTCATGAATAAATAAAAGTTAAAATTAATTAATTAATTAAAATATTAAAAAGTCATTTGGGAGAATGCTTAAACTGAAAAGAATTATAATTGAATGTAATCATTGCCCCAAAGGTATTCCCTAATTGCCCCTGAAAGGCAGTTGAAAAGTGTATCTTTAGAAAGCCTATGTGCCTGCATCATAAATATTATTGTTTATTAAACAAAGATGGAAAAGGCCACAATGATGCTATAACAAAGCCACCCAATTAAAAATATCAAACCAGGATCCAGGAAAGTTAGAATTCTCTGGTAATGTAACCTCACTCATAATAACATAATTTTCCCTTGCAAAAGTTGACTGACATAGATACTAAACTACAAAATTAACATATCTTTTCCAATATCAAATATGTTTCATTATGAGAAAAAGCATCCTGTCTGTTTCTATAGTTTGTGTACTAAAATTTATAACTTCCTCAGTAAAGTTCCCTGTTTTGTTACTCAGGGATTTGTTAAGATGTAATAAATGTCTTTGCTGCCAAAACAGAAGAGTGAAAACTAAACACTGACCAAGGTGAGTTTGGCCAAGGATGTGCCAATCAGGGGAGAGCAAATATTAAGTGAGTCACTTGAGGGAGTTGAAAACCAGCTAAAGACTCTTCCAGGAAGCCAGGGCAGTTCCCAGAGGGCACCAAGCAGATTTAGTTAGTGGATTTGCAGACACATCCTGAAATAAAAGGTCACTGGTGGCCCTGCTTCACAGGAAGTGCACTCTGATCTTCTTTACACGTCCATTTGTTGAGAAAGCAAAGAGGAATGATGACTGCAGTCAGCAGGAGGTGTTACAGCTGGCCTGGGAGGGCCTGGTCTAGAGAGTGTGACCTCAGGACCTGTGCATCTCCCCTTAGCCCACCATCCTTCTTTCTTTCTTTCCAGCTTTGAGATAGAATTCACATACCATAAAATTTACCTAGTTAAATGTACAATTCAAAGGGTTTTTGCATCTCTGCAGAGATGTGCAACCTCAGCACAATTCATTTTAGAACACTTTAATCATCCTGAAAATAAACCTGACACCCAGTAGCAGTCACTTCCAAATCTTCCCGTCCCCAGGAAAATACCAGTCTACTTTCTGTCTCTATGGATTTGCCGATTTGAGACATTTCATACGAATGGAATCATACAATATGTGGTCCCTTCTGACTGGCTTCTTCCATTGATCATTCCTTTTTATGGCCAAATAATATTCAATTATATGGATATACCACATTTATTTATCCATTCATAAGTTGGACATTTGGATTTTTTCCATTTTCTAGGTATTATGAATAATGGTGCTACGAAAATTCATGTACAAAATTTTTTTGTTTGTTTTTGGCCATGTGATAATTCTACGTCTAACTTTTTGAGGAACTTGCCAAACTATTTTTCACAATGGTTGAATCTTTTCACATCACCATTAGGGATGTCTGAGTGCTCCTTCTTCTCCACATCCCTCACCAACACTTGTTATTTTCCACTTTTTTTTTTAATAGCCATCCTGATTGGTATGATGTGGTATCTTATTCTGCTTTTGATTTGCATTTCCTTAATGACCAGTGATGTTGAACATCTTTTCATGAGCTTATTGGCCATTTGTTTATCTTTTTTTGAGAAATATCTAAGTCATTTACCCATTTTTTGAAAATTGAGCTGTTTATCATTCTGCTGTTGAAGTGTAGAAGTTTGTTATATATTCTGGCTGTTAAACTTTTATCAGATACATGATATACAAGTATTTTCTCCCACTCTAGCTTGTCTTTTCACTTTCTTGATAATGTCCTTTAATACACAAAAGTTTTTAATTTTGATGAAGTTCAGTTTACCTATATTTTCCTTTGTTGCTCATGCTTTCAGTGTCAAATCTGAGAATCCATTGCCTAACCCAAAGCCACAAAGATTTCTTTAAGATTTCTTTAAGAGTTTTATAGTTTTAGCTTCTACATTTAGTTTCATAAGTTAATTTTTAAGTAATATGTGAGGAAGGGCTCTAACTTTATTTTTTTATTTGCAAATGGACATCCAATTATCCCAGTATTTTTTCCCCCATTGAATTGTTGGCACCCTCATCAAAAATCTATTGACCATAAATTTAAGGATTTATTTCTGGACCCTCAACATATTTTCTTGATCTGCCACACCACACTGTCATGATTACTGTAGTTTTGTAATAAATTTTGAAATTGGGAAGTATGTGTCCTCCTTATGTACTTTTACAAGACTATTTTTCCCTATTCTGTGTCGCTGACAGTTTTGTATGAATTTTAGAATCAGTTTATCAACTTTTGTTTTAAAAAGCCAGCTAGAATTTTGACAGGGTTTGAGTCGAATCTGTAGCTCAGTTCAGGGAATGTTGCTGTCTAAACAATATTGTGTTCTGATCCATGAACATAGGATGTCTTTCAGTTTATTTAGATCTTTAATTTCAACAATGTTTGGAAGTTTTTAACAGACAAGGCTTGCACTTCTTTCATTAATATATTCCTTATTTTATTCTTTTTGATGCTGTGGTAAATAAAATTGTATTCTTAATTTCATTTTTGGATTGTTCATTGATCTTGTACATGTGAATTTTCTTGTACCACATGAATTGGCTCTATGAGATTCTTAGGGGAATCCTTAGGATTTTCTTTATGTAAGATCATGTCATATATGAATAGAGATAATTTTACTGTTCCTTTCCAGTCTGGATGCCCTTTGTTTCTTTTTTTGCAACCACACCAACTTCCAATATATATTGGACACTGCAGGAGAACGTTTTCCTCCTACCAGCACCCTCTACTGAAAAGCATAATATTGATATCTCTGTGGAGGAGAAATGCTCAGTGAAATTTCATTGTTTATCACAGAACATACACTGAAGCATGCATTCAGAGCTGAGAGGCAATAAACTGATAACTGACACACTCCCACAAGTAAAATCCACAGCTCTTCTTCTAGGTAGTGGGGGAGTGAAAGAAATATTAATATTTGAAGAACACATGCAGTTGTCTTATGTAGTACAATTTTTAATTTTCACAACCCTTAAAAGATAGGCATGCATAGCCCCATTTTACGCTTATGGAAATGGAAGTGCAGAAGTATTACAATTATTATTCCAAAGTCATACGCATATAGCAGGGGTGACATCTCTTGTCACTGAGTTCTGTGTGTGCTCTTGCCCTTGTATCACACTGTCTTCAGTCAATACCTGTTACAAAGGCTAAATATTTTTGGAGGCTTCCAATCTAGTAGATGAAAGAAGTAGAAACGCCTCCCCCAAATCTGATGGCAAAAGGATGAGAACATCCAATGTTTTCAATGCCCACATCAAACAAGAAATCAGTGACCAATGTGACAAATAAAACAATTAATTCACTGTACCGAGAGTTATTGTGTTTTACTGTTAGAACTGGTGGAATGTAATTTAGATGATTTTCTGTGTGTCCTACTGAATTTCTCATTTGGGCCAAATTTTAGGGCTGCTAACAAAAACAGATGGAAGATTCTACACTTTTTTTATGCTACAGTGAGAAAATGTAAAAGTATGATATCACATAAAATAACGGATGCTCAATCTCATGAAAAAGTATAACCTGCTCCAACAGAAGCATAGCTACCCAAGAGTCTCTTCTTTGACTTTCCCAATTTATAGTGCCATAGCCATTGCAAGAAGGTTTGCTCTTCTTCTCCAGTCTTCTGGGGGAGAATTTCAGAGATGTGGCACTAACAGCCAGACTGACACATTGGCTGAAGTATTTACTGGTAAGGACAGATCGTGTGTCAGATTCCAGTGGGTCAGAACTGAAATGATAGCCCTACCTCCTTACAGATGATCTTTTCCTCAGCAAATAAATAGTTTCATCCATCTGCCAAATATCATTTGAGTGGGTAACACATGCAAAGCATTGGGAGAAACACTCAGGGGCTCTAAATTGAATCAGAAATCCTGTGCTCAAGAGCACACCTTAAAAGTCTCCTACAAAGTAAGCAAATGCAAGCCCAAGGAAGGAAAGATTTGATCACATAGTTACTTCCACTTGGTTGTAGTTTCTAAAATAAAATGTAAGCTCAGGACCAAAAATCATGCAGCTATAGAAGGGGTATGGTAACTCACGTCCTGTGCAGTTTCCAGGAGGCTAAAATAAGCTGGTCGACTTAAAAAGCCCAGTGCATAGTTGGGAACCAACACATGTCTACTCCTCTTTTTCCCTTCTACAACCCACAACTAGAAAACCCCAGAAAAGTCCAACTTCAGTTGAAATTTTAAACATGTTTTTTACAAGCACAATGGGTTGTGCCACCTCAGCTCTCCCAGGCTGGGTGTTGAGGCAATGTGTTAACAGACCCACTGGGAGGACCCCAGCCCTGGGCATACAGAGGCCCAGGCTCACTCGAACTTATAATTTCAACCTTGGTTGCCTATAACCATTCTTAAATGACTACTACGAGAAATGATTTTAATGAATTGGAAAAATTCTTAATCATATGTATGTTCTTAATCACAGGTATGATTAAATAAACACTAAGATAATATTAAATAATATCTCCTAATAATTTTCTAACACAGAGACAGGTGGCTGTCGCTAATTGACTGCTCCCTAAAGTCCCAGGACCTGAGTAGCATGTTTTAGATAAGTCATTCCATCTAATTTAATCTTCACAGCAGTGTACGAATAAGGTATTGTCTCATTTTTCTGATTGACACAGGGGAATGGGAGTTCCTGGGTCTCCTGGCTGGTTATAAGATTTGTTTTGTTTTTTGTTGTTTGTTTTTATTAGAGTATAGTTGATTTACAATGTTGTGTTAGTTTCAGGTGTAGAGCAAAGTGAATCAGTTATACATATACATATATCCACTCTTTTTTGGATTCTTTACCTATGTAGGTCATTACAGAGTATTGAGTAGACTTCCCTGTGCTACACAGTAGCTTTTAAGTGGTAAAGCTGAGACGAAAATCAGCTCTTACTGACCACAAAGTCTGTCTCCTCTGTTTTCACCACTGACCAATCTCTGTCAACAGCAACATTATACTTCCTGACAGGAACCTGACAGGCATCTTGTGTCCTTCATAATTCAGTCATAACCCAGTTAAGGATATTTTACCTTAATTAGGCTAAATATATCATCTTTACATACTAATCAGCCTCCAGGCTACAGGACCGTGCTCCTGGAATACCATCTGTGGCCTCAGGGGGCTGTGTGGGGGTTGGAGAAGGGCTGGAGCGGGAGGGTGGGCCTGGACTCAATGACTTCTCTCCTGCTAGCAGGGGCCTCATGCGACCTCCTTGGCTTCTCAGAGCTCTGTGACAACAACGGGCTCCCCACCTTACAGGGCTTCTGGGGGGATGTGCTTACACCTTCTGAATAAAAAATCTCTTGACCAAGGGCTCCTGAGGGGAAGCAGCAAGTATCATTTGGGCCTGATTTATAAGCAAGTCTTACCACAAAGTAGGTGCTCAAACACCTATTAAATTGAACTAAAGAACTAACAAATATAACATTATTAGTAGTAAATAAGCATTCAGGAAAACACTTATAATTTTGTGAAGTTTAATACTTGTATGATTAAAATGAACAGGATAATTGGACTCCGAACAGTTCCAACATCCCAAATACCCATTTGTTCCATCTCTTTGAAGTCATATCTCCTTCCTCTCTCTAATCACCAATCTGTTCTCTGTCACTGTAGTTTTGTCTCTTCAAGGATGTAATAGAAAGGATAGAATAGATAACCTCCTGAGACTGGCTTCTTTCCCTCATCACAATGTCTCTGAAAGTCATCCAAATCACTGTGTGTATCAATAGCTTATTCCTTTGTATTGCTGTGTAGTAGCCCATTGCGTGGATGTACTGAAATTGCTCAGCCAGTCACCAGGTGGAGTGTTTTGGGGTTGTCTTCAGTTGTTGGTGATTGAGAGGAGAGCTACTAAAACATCTGTGCACAGATATTTGTGTGAACTAAATTCTTAGTTCACTTGGGTAAATAGCAAGGAGTGTGATTGTTGAGACCTATGATAAGTGTATGTTTTTCAGAGTGGCTATAATATTTTATATTTTCACAGCAACCTATCATAATCTAGCGGCTATAAATCCTCACCCACACTCAATATGGCCAGTATTTATTTTTAGTCATTCTGATAAGTGTATGTTTGTATCGCATTGTGGTTTTAATTTGCATTTCTATAATGATTGAACATCTTTTCTTGTACTTCTTTGCCATCTGTATATGCTCTTTGATAAAATGTCTATTCAGATCTTTTGCCCACTTTTTAGTCAGGTAGTTTGTTTTCTTATTCTTGAGTTTTGAGAACTCTTTATATAATCTAGACACAAATCTTTTGCTGTATTTGTGATATGCAAATATTTTCTCCCAATCTGTTATCTATCTTTCTATTCTCTTAACTGTGTATTTTGCAGAACAAAAGTTGTTCTTTTTCTTATTTGGATGAATTCCAATGAATTATTTTTTTTCTTCTATGGATTGTGCATTTATGTGCCATGTGTAAGTATGCACTGCCTAACCCCAGGTCAAGGAGATTTACTTCTATATTTCTTCTAAAATTGTATAGTTTTAAGTTATATATTTAAATCTATAATGCATTTTTAGTTAAATTTTTACATCAAACCTTTTTTATGCATATGGCTGTACAATTGATCAAATATCACTTGTTGAATAAACTATCCTTTCCCATTCTGTTTCTGTACTCTTGTCAAAAAACAATTGGATGGGTCTACATGGACTTTCTATTTTATTATTTTGATTAGTATGTTTATCCTCTTGGAAATACCAACTGACTTCATTACTGTGGCTTTATAGTAAGTCTGAGCATTAGGTAATGTGATTCCTCTGACTTTCTTCTTTTCTGCAAAATATTTGTGTTACTCTAGTTCTTTTGGCTTTCCACATAATGTTTATAATCAGCTTGTATATATCTATAAACAATCCTGCCAGGATTTTGACTAGTATTATATTTAATCTATAAATCAATTTGGGGAGAAATGGCATCATTTTACTCTTACATTTTTCAATCCATAAATATGGTATAACTCTCCATTTATTTATGTATAAATAAGAAATCAGATATTTTTTTCATCAACATGTGGTAGTTATTAGCATTCAGATTCCCTACTTGTTCTGTTAGGTTTATACCTAGGAAGTATATTTGTTAAAGTTACTGTAAATTGTATTATTATTTAAATTTATTTTCCAATTGTACATTGCAGGTAAATAGAAATATGATTGCTTTTTGCATATGACTTTGAAAACCACAACTTTTCTGATCCCACTTATTAGTTCTAGGAAGGGTGTTTGTGTGTGTTGTTAATTGATATTTTCTACACAATCATGTCATCTGAGAATAGAAACAGTTTTATTTCTTCCATTCCAATCTGTATGCCTTGTGTTTGTTTCTATTATCTTATTGTAGTGACATAATTACTGCACAGTGTTGATAGGAACCATGAGCCCTGCTTTGTTCCTAATGTGGGGGACAAAACATTCCATCTTTCATCATTAAAACATGTTGAGAGCTGAAGGTTTTTAGTAGAGTCCCTTTATCAGGTTGAGGAAGTTCCCATCTATCCTTAGTTTTCTTAGAGTTTTTATCATTAATGGAGGGTACATTTTGTCTAGTGCGTATTCTGACACTGATGTAATAATGTGTATTTCCTTCTTCAGACCATTAATATCATGGATTACAGATTTTAGAATATTGAACCAGCCTTGAATTCCCAGGATAAATCCCTATTTGTCCATAGTATTATTCTTTTATATATTGCTGGACATTTATTTGTTAATATTTTGTTGTGGAGTTTATGTCAGTTTCTCATGAGGAATATCAGTTGGTAATTTTTTCTTCTTGTGCTGCCTTTGCCTGGTTTTTGTATAAGAATAATTTCTAGCCTAATAAAACAAGATGGGAGGTTTTCCTTCCTCCTCTATTTTCTGGAAGAGGTGTGTTTAATTGGTTTGATTTTATCTTTAAATATTTCATAAACACCTCCAGTAAAACTGGATGAGCTTGAAGATTTTTGTTACTGGAAGGTTTTTAACTAAAACTTCATGTTTTTTGTCATTCTAGCACCATTTATCTATTTAGTCTTATATGAGTTTTGGTAGTTTGTAGGTCTGCAGGAATTGGTCTTCTTTAACTCACTTATAGAATTTATGTGCCTAGAGTTATTCATAGGGTTCCTTATTAGCCTATAGGCACCCTTATTAGGGGTCCTAGACAAACTCTGTTGAGATATCTCTTCTTTCATTCCTCATAGTGGTAATTTATGTCTTCTCTCCTTTCTGTTGGTTAGTCTTGCTACAGACATCAATTTTCTTGCTTTTTCTAAGAACCAAATTTGGATTTACTACTTTTTTTTCAGCTTTCAATTTCTTTTATTTCTGTTTTTATGGTTACTAATTCCTTATTTGTGCTTGCTTTGAATTTTTTTTATTTGTTTTGTTTTAATTTTTCTAGTTTATTGAGATGCAGCTTAGATTCTTGATATGAGGATTATTTTTTCTTTTTCAAATTGAGGTATAATTGACATATAATACTGTACCAAGCATACAATATTTGTATGATTTGTATGAAATATGATTTCATACTTGTATATAGGGCAAAATGATCAACACAATAAGTTTAGTTATCCATCACCATACATGTTACAAAAAAATGTTTTTCTTCTGATGAGAATTTTGAAGATCAACTCTCAGCAACTTTCAAATATGTAATACAGTATTATTAACTATAATTACCATACTGTATCTTATATGCCCATGACATGTTTATTTGATAACTGGACTCCCATTACCCATTTCATCCACTTCTGTGTCTGGCAACCACCAATTTGTTCTCTGTATCTATGGCCTAGGGGTTTTGTTGCTATTAGATTTTACATAAGTCAGATCATATGGTATTTGTCTTTCTCTGTCTGACTTATACCACTTAGCATAAGGATCTCAAAATCCATCCATGTTGTCACAAATGGCAAAATTTCCTCATTTTTTTCTGGATATATCCCATATATGCAATGGGATAGTATTCATCCAAAAAATATATAATATTATATATAATATATGTCATATATAATTATGCATCAATATTATAAAAACATTGTATTTAATATATCATATATACTTATATATTAATATTATATATACATTATATATAACATATATGATTATATATTAATATTATATAAAAATATAGACATTATATAAAAAATATCATTTACAATTATATATTAATATTACATGTAAGTAAATATATATATTACATATAATACATTATAGATAATTTATTATATATATTTATAATTATATATGTTATATATTATTATATATTATATTATATATTAGTATGTGTGTAATATATTAATATTTTTATATATCATATAATAAATATATAATGTATTATACAATATATTGTATATTATTATACATAATACAAAATATTATTATGGTGTATTATATAATATATTATATAATTAGTATATTATAATATAATATTAATATTATAGTATAGTATATTAAATTACTATAACAATATTATTATATCATTACATTATTGTACTAATAATACATAAATTATATTAAAATAATAATATATTAATATAATAATAATATATTAATATAACAATGTTATAATTAATACTATTATATTATTATATACTATATAACTATATTATATTATATTATAATATAAAATAATATAATAATATGATGTATTACATTATAATTGAATAATATAAATTATATTATAATTATAGATTATACAACTTATAAATTATATAATATACAATTTATATTATATAAATATTTTATAGATTACAAAAATTATATATTATATAAAGTATATTATACATATTTTATAAATATTATATATTATATAAATTTTATATTACACATAATGTATTATATATAATTATATATGATACATAATGTATATATTACATAATATTATTCTATTATTAATAATATATGTTATATTAATATATGTTAACATATTATAGATAATACGTTATATACGTATTATATAATACGTAATATTATTCTCCACACCCTCACCAATACAGGTTATTTCTTGTCCTTTTGAAAACAGACATTCTAACATGTGTGAAGTGATATCTCATTGTGGTTTTGATTTGCATTTCCCTGATGATTAGTGAAGTTCCAACATTTTCGTGTACTTACTGGCCATGTTTATGTCTTCTTTGAAGAACTGTCTATTAAAATTATCAGCCCATTTTTTAATCAGATTTTTTTTGCTCTCTGCCGTTCAGAAGCTTTTTAGTTTGATGTCATCCCACTGTTTATTTTTGCTTTTGTTGACTTTGCTTTTGTTGTCAGATCCAAAACAATCATTTCCAGGTTCAAAGAGCTTATTGCCTATGTTTTCTTCTAGGAGTTTTATGGTTTCAGGTCTTATGATCATCCTTAATACATTTTGAGTTCATTTTTATGTATGTTGTAGGACAGTGGTCCAGTTTCATTCTTTTGCCCATAGCTGTCCAGTTTTTCCATCACAATTTTTTTAAGACACATCCTTTCCCTGTTATATATTATTGGACCTTTTGATATAAATTATGTGATCATTTATGTATGGGGTTATTTCTGGTCCCTTTATTCTCTTCCATTGATCTACGTGTCTGTTTTATGCCATAACCACACTGTTTTGATTACTATAGTTTGTAACATAGTTTGACATCAGGGACTGTGATGCCTCCCACTTTGGTCTTCTTTCTCAAGATTGCTTTGGCTATTTGGGGCCTTTTGTGGGTCCATGAAAATTTTAGAATTGTTTATTCTAATTCTGTGAAAAATGCCTTTGGAATTTTATAGAGATTGCATTGAATCAGCAGATTGCTTTAGGCATTCTGTAGATTTACATATGGATAGTTTAATAATATTAACTTCTTTAATCCATAAGCAAAGATACCTTTCATTCATTTATGTCTTCTTCAATATTTTTCATCCATGTCTTATAGTTTTCAGTGTACAGGAATTTCACTTGCTTGATTAAATTTATTACTAGGTATTTTATTATTATCAATGCATTGTTTTCTTTTTGTGTGTGTTTTTTTGGATATGAATGTTTGCTGTTATTTTTTTTTTTTACATCTTTATTGGAGAATAAATGCTTTACAATGTTGTGTTAGTTTCTGCTGTATAACAAAGTGAGTCAGCTTTACGTATACATATATCCCCATAACTCCTCCCTCTTGCATCTCCCTCCCACCCTCCCTATCCCAGCCCTCTAGGTCGACAAAAAGCACCGAGCTGATCTCCCTGTGCTTTGTGGCTGCTTCCCACTAGCTATCTATTTTACATTCGGTAGTGTATATATGTAAATACTACTCTATCACTTAGTCCCAGCTTACCCTTCCCCCTCCCCATGTCCTCAAGTCCATTCTCACATCTATGTCTTTTTCCTGTCCTGCCCCTAAGTTCATCAGAACCCTTTTTTATTTTTTAGATTCCATATACATGTGTTAGCATATGGTATTTGTTTTCTCTTTCTCACTTACTTCACTCTGTATGACAAACTCTAGGTCCACCCACCTCACTACAAATAACTCAATTTCATTTCTTTTTATGGCTGAGTAATATTCCATTGTATATGTGTACCACATTTTCCTTATCCATTCATCTGTTGATGGACACTTAGGTTGCTTCCAAGTCCTGGCTCTTGTAAATAGTGCTGCAATGAACATAATGGTACATGACTCTTTTTGAATTATGGTTTTCCCAGGGTATATGCCCAATAGTGGTATTCCTGTGTCATATGGTATTTCTGTTTTTAGTTTTTTAAGGAACCTCCATATTGTTCTCCATAGTGGCTGTATCACTGTACATTCCCACCAACAATGCAAAAGGATTCACTTTTCTTGACACCCTCTCCAGCATTTCTTGTTTGTAGATTTTTTTCTGATGACCATTCTGACCAGTGTGAGGTGATAGCTCATTGTAGTTTTGATTTGCATTTCTCTAATAATTAGTGATGTTGAGCATCCTTTCATGTGTTTGTTGGCAATCTGTATATCTTCTTCAGAGAAATGTCGATTTAGGTTTTCTGTCCATTTTTAGATTGTTTTTTTTTTTTTTGATATTGAGCTGCATGAGCTGCTTGTAAATTTTGGAGATTAATCCTTTGTCAGTTGCTTCATTTGCAAATATTTTCTCTCATTCTGAGGGTTGTCTTTTTGTCTTGGTTATGGTTTCCTTTGCTGTGCAAAAGCTTTGAGGTTTCATTAGGTCCCATTTGTTTATTTTTGTTTTTATTTCCATTTCTCTAGGAGGTGAGTCAAAAAGGAGTTTGCTGTGATTTATGTCATAGAGTGTTCTGCCTATATTTTTCTGTAAGAGTTTTATAGTGTCTGGCCCTACATTTAGGCCTTTAATCAATTTGAGTTTATTTTTGTGTGTTGTGTTAGGGAGAGTTCTAATTTCTATCTTTTACATGTAGCTGTCCAGTGTTCCCAACACCACTTACTGAAGAGGCTCTCTTTTCTCCATTATATATTCTTACCTTCATTATCAAAGATAAGCTGACCATATGTGTGTGGGTTTATCTCTGGGCTTTCTATCCTGTTCCATTGATCTATATTTCTGTTTTTGTGCTTGTATCATACTGTCTTGATACTGTAGCTTTGTCATATAGTCTGAAGTCCAGGAGCCTGATTCTTTCAGCTCCATTTTTCTTTCTCAAGCTTGCTTTGACTATTTGGGGGCTTTTGTGTTTCCATACAAATTTTGAAATTTTTTGTTCTAGTTCTTTGAAAAATGCCACTGGTAGTTTGATAAGGATTTCATTTAATCTATAGATTGCTTTGTGTAGTATGGTCATTGTCACAATGTTGATTCTTCTAATCCAAGAATATGGTATATCTCTCCATAACTTTGTATTGTCTTTAATTTCTTTCATCAGTGTCTTATAGTTTTCTGCATACAGTTTTTTTTCTCCTTAGGTAGGTTTACTCCTAGGTATTTTATTGTTTTTGTTGCATTGGTAAATGGGAGTGTTTCCTTAATTTCTCTTTCATATTTTTCATCATAAGTGTAAAGGAGTGTAACAGATTTCTGTGCATTAATTACATATTCTGCTACTTTACCAAATTCATTGCTTAGCTCTAGTAGGTTTCTGGTAGCATCTTTAGAATTCACTATGTATAGTATCATGTCATCTGCAAACAGTGACAGTTTTATTTCTTCTTTTCTGATTTGGATTCCTTTTATTTCTTTTTCTTCTCTGACGGCTGTGGCTAAAACTTCCAGAACTATGTTGAATAATATTGATGAGAGTGGGCAACCTTGCCTTGTTCCTGCTCTTAGAGGAAATGGTTTCATTAGAGATCACTGAAGAAATCAAAGAGGAAATCAAAAATTACCTAGAAACAAATAACAATGAAAACATGACGACCCAAAACCTATGGGATACAGCAAAAGCAGTTATAAGAGGGAATTTTATAGCAATACAATCCTACCTCAAGAAAAAAGAAACATCTCAAATAAACAACCTAACCTTACACCTAAAGGAATTAGAGAAAGAAGACAAAAAAAAAAGTTTGCAGAAGGAAAGAAAGCATAAAGATCAGATCAGAAATAAATGAAATCGAAATGAAGGAAATGATAGTAAAGATCAATAAAACTGAAAGCAGGTTCTTTGAAAAGATAAACAAAATTGATAAACCATTAGCCAGACTCAACAAGAAAAAAAGGGAGAAGACTCAAATCAATAGATTTAGAAATGAAAAAGGAGACGTAACAACTGACACTGCAGAAATACACAGGATCATGAAAGATTACTACAAGCCACTATATGCCAATAAAATGGACAACCTGGAAGAAATGGACAAACTCTTAGAAAAGCACAACCTTCCCAGACTGAACCAGGAAGAAAAAGAAAATATAAACAGACCAATCACAAGCACTGTAATTGAAACTGTGATTAAAAATCTTCCAACAAACAAAAGCCCAGGACCAGATGGTCTCACAGGCGAATTCTATCAAATATTTAGAGAAGAGCTAACACTTCTCCTTCTCAAACTCTTCCAGAGAGAGGAACACTCCCAAACTCATTCTACAAGGCCACCATCACCCTGATACCAATTTTGACAGCAATTTTGTTTGACAGCAGACAAAGCTGTCACAAAGAAAGAAAACTACAAGCCAATATCACTGATGAACATAGATGCAAATATCCTCACCCAAATACTAGCAAACAGAATCCAACAGCACATTAAAAGGATCATACACCATGATCAAGTGGGATTTATCCCAGGAAGCCAAGGATTCTTCAGTATACACAAATCAAGCAATGTGATACACCATATTAACAATTTGAAGGATAAAAACTATATGATCCTCTCAATAGATGCAGAAAAAGCTTTCAGCAAAATTCAACATCGATTGACGATAAAAACTCCGGAAAGTAGGCATAGAGGGAACCTACCTGAACATAATAAAGGCCATATATGACAAACACACAGCCAACATCATTATCAATGCATTTGTAATTGCAATTGTTTTCATAAAATTTGCTCTTCTAAGTATTAATATTACAAATTTCTATCTAAGCAGTACTTTTGCTATATCCAACAAATATTAATGTTTCACTTTCATTTTTGTTCAGTTCAAAATATTTTCCTCTTTTTTAGAAATGTTGGATACCATTTATTTACTTTTAATATTCCTCTCTCTTCTAGTCCAACCGAGATAGATAGATATCTCAGATCTTTGGTTGTTTTAACATTTCCCAGAATGCAGCTTCTTTAGTCGTTTTCCTTTTTTTTTTTTTAATACAGTAGGTACATATTAGTCATCAGTTTTATACACATCAGTGTATACATGTCAATCCCAATCACCCAATTCATCACGCCACCACCACCCCCCATGGCTTTCCCCCCTGGTGTCCATACGTTTGTTCTCTACATCTGTGTCTCAATTTCTGTCCTGCAAACTAGTTCATCTGTACCATTTTTCTAGGTTCCACATATATGCATTTATATACGATATTTGTTTTTCTCTTTCTGACTTACTTCACCCTGTATGACAGTCTCTAGATCCATCCATGTCTCAACAAATGACCCAATTTTGTTCCTTTTTATGGCTGAGTAATATTCCATTGTATATATGTACCACATCTTTATCCATTCTTCTGTCGATGGGCATTTAGTTTGCTTCCATGACCTGGCTATTGTAAATAGTGCTGCAATGAACATTGGGGTGCATGTGTCTTTTTGATTTGTGGTTTCCTCTGGGTATATGCCCAGTAGTGGGATTGCTGAATCATATGGTAATTCTATTTTTAGGTTTTTAACAACCTCCATGCTGTTCTCCATAGTGGCTGTATCATTTTACATTCCCACCAACAGTGCAAGAAGGTTCCATTTTCTCCACACCCTCTCCAGTATTTGTTGTTTGTACATTTTCCAATGATGCCCATTCTAATTGGCATGAGGTGATACCTCATTGTAGTTTCAATTTGCGTTTCTCTAATAATTAGTGATGTTGAACAGCTTTTCATGTGCTTCTTGGCCATCTGTATGTCTTCTTTGGAGAAATGTCTATTTAGGTCTTCTGCCCAGTTTTGGATTGGGTTGTTTGTTTTTTTAATATTGAGCTGCATGGGCTGTTTATATATTTTAGAGATTAATCCTTTGTCCATTGATTCATTTGCAAATAGTTTCTCCCATTATGAGGGTTGTCTTTTTGTCTTGTTTATGGTTTCCTTTGCTGTGCAAAATCTTTGAGGTTTCATTAGGTCCCATTTGTTTATTTTTGGTTTTATTTCCATCAGTCTAGGAGGTGGATCAAAACAGATCTTGCTGTGATTTTTGTCAAAGAGTGTTCTTCCTATGTTTTCCTCTAAGAGTTTTATAATGTCTGGTCTTACATTTAGGTCTCTAATCCATTTTGAGTTTGTTTTTGTGTATGGTGTTAGGGAGTGTTCTAATTTCATTCTTTTACATGTAGTTGTCCAGTTTACCCAGCATCATTTATTGAAAAGACTGTCTTTTCTCCATTGTATATCCTTGCCTCCTTTATCATAGATTAGTTGACCATAGGTGCGTGGGTTTACCTCTGGGCTTTCTATCTTGTTCCTTTGATCTATGTTTCTGTTTTTGTGCCAGTATTATATTTTCTTGATTACTGTAACTTTGTAGTATAGTCTGAAGTCAGGGAGTCTGATTCCTCCAGCTCTGTTTTTTTTTCCCTCAAGACTGCTTTGGCTGTAAAAAAGTTCCAATTTTTATACATCCTTGTGGACACTCTTTTCTGTTTGTTTGTTTTTATATAGTAACCATCCTGTGTTTAATATACTCCATACACCTGTCTTATGTTTCCTCTCACTTCTCTGTATTCCCTTCTCTCCCTGCCTTACTAAACTGTATGGTTTCCACTCTTTCAGCATCTAGTACAGCACTTTCTATACAGTAGGAGTCAATGAATATTTCGTGAATATATGAATGGTTGAATAAATGAAAGCCTATGAGAGTAAGTGTGGTTAGTAGTGTTTCTAGCTCATTGCTTTGCAACTCCATTTACCCTGTTTTCCAGGTATGATTTTTGGCCCAACATGAGGTCTGTATTTGTGAATTGTCCATGTGAGCTTGAGAAAAATGTGCCTTCTGCTGTTGTTGAATGGTATGGTGTTCTACAAGTCAATTAGATCAAGTTGATTGACAGTGGTGGGCAGAGCAACTGTATCATTACTGATTTCAACCTGCTGGACCTGTCAATTACTAAAAGAGAGGTATTGAATTCATCAACTGTAACAGTGGATTCATAGATTTATAATTTTGGTTCTCTCTACTTTTTCCTCACATATTTTAACACTGTTGTTAGATGAATGCACATTTAGAATGATTTTATGTCTTCTTGGAGAATTGATGCTTTTATCATTATGTAATTATTCTCTATATGCCTGATAATTTTCCTTATTCTGAAGTCTGCTTTGTCTAGAATTTATATACATAAATTCTATATAGAGAGAATTGTCTAATATATATATATATATATATATATATATATATATATATATATATACTCCAGGTTTTTATTAGTGTGAACATAGTATATTCATTTTCATCCATTTACTTTTTTTAACCTATCTGATCCTTGACATTTATAATGAGTTTCTTTTAGATGATGGGTAGTTAGATCTTGTTTATTTTTTATACACTCTAACAATCTTTGTCTTTTAATTGTTGTATTTAGACCATTCACATTTAAAGTGACTATTGATATATTTGGACATATATTCATCATGTTGGTTATTGTTTAATATGTTTTAAATTTATTTTCCTATTTTTCCCACCATCCCTGGTTTTAATTGAGTATGTTACATGATCTCATTTTATCTCCTCTAGTAGCATATCAATTATACTGGAAAAAAATTTAGTGGTTGTCTGAGAGTGTGAAATATACATTTTTAAACTAATCTAAGTTCGCTTTCAAATAACATTATACCTCTTGATGTGTCGTGCAGATTTTATTTTTATTTATTTATTTATTGGCTGTATTGGGTCTTCATTGCTGCATGCAGGCTCTCTCTAGTTGTGGTGAGCAGGGGCTACTCTTCGGTGCTGTGCACGGGCTTCTCAATTTGGTGGCTTCTGTTGTTGCAGAGCACGGGCTCTAGCATGTGCGCATCAGTAGTTGTGGCTTGTGGGCACTAGAGCACAGGCTCGGCAGTGGTGGCATATGGGCTTAGTTGCTCTGTGGCTTGTGGGAATCTTCCTGGACCAGGGCTCGAACCTGTGTCCCCTGCACTGGCAGGCAGATTCTCAACCACTATGCCACCAGAAAAGCCCTGTGCAGGTATTTTTGAACAAAGTATTCCTAGCTCCTTTCTTCCATCCATTATGGCATAGCTTTCATTAATTTCTTTTCACATCCTGTAATTGACTAATATATTGTTATTATCACTTTAAACAAAATATTTAATTCAATTAAAGATAAAAATTATTTTACCTTCGTTTATTTCTTCTCCAACACTCTTCCTTTCTTTATATAGATCTAAGTTTCTGATCTGTACCATTTCCTTCTCTCAGAAGAATTTGTGTCAACATCTCTTGCAGGGTAGGTAGAAGTCCTTTAGTTTTTGTTTCTCCTTTACTATGAAGGATAATTGGGATGGATATATAATTCTAAGTAGTGGATATTTTCTTTCAACATTTAATTATTTTACTTCACTCTTCTAGAAAAGTCCAATGTAATCTTTATTCTTGTACTAAACTAATGTTTATTCTTGTTACTAAATATTTCCCCCCTCAGTCTTATTTCAAGATTTCCTTTTTGTCTTTGGTTTCCATCAGTTTGAATGCCATACGCCTAGATGTACATTTGTTTTAGTGTTCTCTGGGCTTCTGGGATCTGTGCTTAGATGTCTGCTATTGATTTTGGATAGCTCTTGGCCATTATTACCTTAAATATTTCTTCTACTTCAACTTTCTCTTTTCTTTCTGACATTCCAATTTTGCATAAGTTACACATTTGGAAAATTTCCCACCACTCTTAGATGTTCTGCTTTTCAGGGGTTTTATTATTATTTTTGTCTTTGCATTTCAGTTTGGGAAATTTTTATTAACTTATCTTTAAAAACCATTGATTTTTTTTCTCACTCTCTCCAGTATACTTATGAGCGCATAAAAGACATTTTTAATTTTTGTTTTTAATTTCTGGTATTTCTTTTTGATTCTTTTTTAGAATTTTAATTTATCTGCTTATACTACTCATCTATTCTTGCATGTTGTGTACTTTTAAAATTACAATCCTTAACATATTCATCAGAGTTCCTCTAAATCTCCTGTCTGATAATTCCAACATCTGTATTATGTAATAAGCCTGCTTCTGATGAGGGCTTTGTCTCTTCAGACTGTGTTGTTGATGTTGTTGTTGATGATGATGCTGTTATGACTTCTAGCATGGCTTGTGGTTTTATCTGAAAGCCAGACATGATATATCAAGTAATAGGAATGAAGGTAAATAGGCCTTTAGTGTGTGGGCATTTATGTTAATCTGGCTAGAAGTTCAGCTACTTTTAATGTTGGCTGTAACTGTAGGCGCTACACACTTCAAATTCTTCTAGTGTTCTTTATTTTCTCCCATGTTAACTTTGTGCTTCCCCAAATACTCATCCCCAGAGAGTCTGCATCTTGCAGCTGTTTTATCTGTCATCTTCTTTTATCATACTGTTGTGGTGGAAAGTCATGGGGAGAGAAAGTGTTCCAATAATCTTGTGACTAAATCCCAGTCTTTTAGTGGACTTTGTCTCTGGGCCTGGACCTTCAAAAGTGTTAGCTTTTTCATTTTGTTTTACTCTTGGGTTAGATAGGAAGACTATAGGGGGCTGGAGTGAGAGAAATACCTTACCCCAGGGAGGATGAGGCTCTGGTAAATTCTTTTCCCCTGGAAAGATGCTTACATCAAATAGAACACTCTGGGCATATTTCACAGGGATTACTCTTCCCTTTCCCCTTCTCCTGCCAGAGCCTCTAGAATTTCATTCTCAGATCTTCTCCATGAGAACACGGTGGATTCCTAGTGGTAAAACTGAAAAGCATGGAGGACCCTAAGACTGAAGCCCCCAAAAGTTTCTCAGTCTCACACTAGTCCACACTCAGCCTCCAGGAATTTGTCAAAATTGCCATATAAATGAGATTCCATTAGTTATGACTCCAGCAGCTTCTGTTCTGAGTAAGCAGATTTGGTTTGTGACTGTGGATTTACCATCTCTCCAGATAGTATGGAACTGAACTGGAGATCTCAGTGTCACCAGCAGGAAGTAGATGAGCAGGCTTCTCTGTGGTCTCTCTTTAAGCTTTTAAAAATTATTTGTTTATTGGTAGATAAATGCATTCACATTGTTAAAAAAGAAAACAGAAGAGTATAAAAGTGTATTTTGAAAAGGTACCCACTTTCTGCCCTGTTCTCACCACTGTCACTCATAGGTAACCACAATAGTTATTCATTTCTTATATATCCTTCTGCTTTCTTTGTTTACATACAAGCAAATTAATAGTATTTCTTAGTACCCTCCCCATTTAAATAAATGTAGCACATTGTGCATTCCATTCTGATGTTTCTTCCTCTTTTCACTTGATCAATATCTCTTGGAGGTCTTTTCATATAGATTCATGGAACGTCCCTCATTTCTTTTTGTAGCTGCAGATATCTCATTGTATAAACACACTGTCTCATATTGATGGATATTGGATCTTTTGTTAGAACAAACTGCTTCAATTAATAACCTTGGGCATATGTTCTCTTGAGTACACACATGCATAACTGTAGGATAAATTCTCAGAAATGGTACTACAGAGTCAATGATATCTCCATCTCTACCTTTGCTTAAATATTGCCAAGCTGCCCTGCATAGGGGTGACACCATTTTTAAAATTCCCACTGATAATGTGTGAAAGTGAGTACCTTTTCCCTACAACCTCCCCACAGTCAGTGGTTGTACTCTTAATAGAGGAGCTAATCCCACCCCCTACAGTGGCATAGCTTAAATGAAGGGCTCTACTTGCCCACCTTCAGCTCACCAACTTAACCACTACTTACCAATTTTCTCCTGCAACTACCAGAGGTGCACGACAGACTTGCAAAAGATCCCCTGATCTACTGTACCTTGACAAGAAGGAAGAAAAAGCCAGCCACACTCAGGAAGAGACTGACAACATCCCAGCTCTATTTCTCTTGAGTCTAGATATGAGTCAACACCACATAGCTCTTACCTCCCAACTCTGCAAGGGAGCCTAGGCCTCCTTTTCCAGACCTTGATGAGATCCAGCCCTCAGTCACAAAGATGCCTTCTCTGAGTATTCCCACCTGCTTTTAACCTGTAAGGTATAGACAGACCCATCATCCCACTAAGACTGTGGTGCTTAGCCTCTATGCCAGCTTGACTTTGTGTCCTCTAACTATAGCAACAATCTTTTAACCAATGTTCACCGTACACCAAAGCCTGTGTATACAGCAACTCAGTGAGGGCTATTTAAACATGGAGGGAAGAGCGGGAAGAGGGGGTAGAGTCTTATTTTACAAACATGAAAACTGGCCTAGAAACTTAAGTGATTGACAGCCTTACTGTTCCCAAACTACAACCTTGGAAATCTAACTTTTCTGATGAGCTGCAAATAAGTATGCAGTAAGGACTCCTAGACTCAGCCAGGGTACATTGTCTCCAACATATGTAACCTGAAGTTCATCTTCTTCAATGTCCAAAATTTCTGAGATTCTAGTGTGCTTGACTCCAAAATGCCTGCTTTTAATTCCCCACTCCGTTTCTTACAAAAAGGCAAGGCTATTGTCTTAAGCAGTAGGCTTTACTTCTGAAATAAACAAAAGAACAAAGGCAATGACTGACTGGATTGGAAGGTTAAATACACGCCTGAGTCACTGAATGGACTTTGTTCTACTTTGGAATAGAAAATTAATTCTCAGGACTCACTGTGCAGACTGGCTCTTGTGAGAGGTGTGATATCTTCTTGGAGATGAGCTGGAGGAATGGTAAAAGGTGGTTCAGAACTCCCTGTGACCATAACAGAGGTGTTTGGTGCTTGCTCTCACTGGCTCCTGCTTTACAGCAGTCAGACAGGACACATGACAAGGAGGAACTGTATGGTATTACAGTAAGGCCAGCTTAGATGTCATCAATGATATATTGACCAATTCCATCCAGGCCCACTGGTGGACACAGTTGTGCCTCTACATTTCAGAAAGTAGTTTTCTTAAAGAAGTGACTGTGTTTCTGCCTGGTCCCATTCCTGCCTCTTCCCCTTCACCACCAGCACTATTGACATGTCTAGAGATAAAACTGAAATAGAAATTCTCAAAAAAATTTGTCATACCACACATCAATTTTGGGGAGGTAATGTGGAAGAGGGCCAGGAATCCGGCCTACTTTATACTCTCAAAATTTCATAAATTTCTCATATTCAGTCTGGTACAAAATCTGGGTTATGTCTATTAACGTTCCTAGCACTTTAAGAAACCTTCTGGATTTATCATTAGCCATATCAGCAAACCAGTCTTGAAAGAGGAATGAAGCCTAATTGAGTCAGGTTGGCCTCTTTTGTTCTGTTATGTTTAGGAGTTACATGTGTGTGTGTGTGTGTGTGTGTGTGTGTGTGTGTGTGTGTGTGTGT
>NW_021703772.1:109310157-109318015 GCF_005190385.1 Monodon monoceros | reverse complement strand
TGTGTGTGTGTGTGTGTGTGTGTGTGTGTGTGTGTGTGTGTGTGTGTGTTAAAGAAAATAGGTTAGCTGCATTGATTCAAATCCACTAAGGAAAAAGAGAGCCCAGTTGTACCTTTGCTTTCTTGTCTGCCAGTGCTAAATATCTTTGTAGGATCTTTTCTCTTTTTTCCTTCCTATACACTTGTACACTAGGGTGAAGTGATCCTCGGACAAGTCATTCTCCCCAGTTTCCTGGGATCCTTTTGGAAGGGGAAGAATATTAGGTGAATGACACCTCAGGCATTTGCATTGTCAGTATTTGGAGAACTATTCACATCTTGCATTTCATAAGCAAACTCACAGTTTAGGAGAAAGAATGCTGGACTTACAAGTTCCAAGATTCAGTTCTTGTTCTAGCACTGCATTAGTGACTATGATCTTACCTAGAATAATAAAACTATGTTCCTTCCTTGAATTAGGAATGAACTGTCACTTGGAAGCACAGTCTTTATAGCCAGGCAGCCTTGTGTAATGGAATGAGTCTGGTTCTTGGGGCTTAGACCGACCATGCACTCAAAATCAGGCCCCCTCTCTACCCACTGTGCAAACTTAGGCCAAGGCCTACCATCCCCTGAGCCCACTGTGCTCATCTATGAAATCTGAAGAGTGTTATCTGCCTCATGAGGCTACTATGAGGACTAATGTGATCATGTGTGTACAGTGCCTGGCACCGATGGGGCTCCATGAGCAACACAGCTCTCTGAAACAGGACCTGCCATGGCACAGGTAGCCTGAAAACTAGGGTGGGAACTCTTGAACTCATGATCTCTCCCACCTGCTTGTGATGACGCTCTGATAAAAAATCTCTATCCATTCTGGTCTGAACTCTTCTGAGTATATGCTCTTACACAGCAGAGCAGGAAGAACATAAGCACTTCATTTTTCTTATCATATTAAAAATAAGGTTTCTAAACCCAAGTTCTAACTCATCAGGAAAGCATGCTGTTGTTGATTAGCGATGTCTGTCCCTGTCAAGCAAAGAGCGAACTGGGCAAAATGTACTACATTTTACCTATCCCTGAGTAATGGGTGATTTTCTCAAAACTGTCACATGTATTAGTAATCCTGGCATCTTTAGTTCCCAGCATAAGGCTTGGCATGCAAAACACATCATACGTGTTTATTGATGGATGGAACCATCTTGACTTTGCTGAGTTCAGTTTTACTAATATCCCAGCAGGTGTCTGGCACAGTGTCCTAGACCTGTCAGCCGTGGGTATAGTGTGCTCAGGGCCAACTGAAGACTGAAAATCGGGGAGCAATTCCGTGGTGGCAGGTGAGAAATGACAGGAACGAGGATAAAATTCTTTAGGGGTGGAAGTTATCTGAGATCAAATGAGGGTGGAGAAGGAAAAATTAAATCAAGGTCCAAACTGAGGTCTGGTCTATGGAGACAGACGGTCGCAGGTCTGAGAATGAGGGCTGAGTAGGTGTAAGGACTGGTCGCCAGTCAGTTCTCTTCAGTTCAGGGCACAGAAACAGAGTCAGGTGTCCTTGCCGTGCAAGCAGCCGCCCGTGTGTCCCTCGGCCTCAGCACCCATCAGACTGCACAGGAATCTCCTGGTTATGCATCAGTCTCTCCGTCTGGACTGTAAGCCCCTGGGGGACTCCCCTTTTTGATGTCTGTGTTCTCAGGCCCATTAAAGGGCAGCCCATGCAGGTGCTCATGGAACATTCTATGGGTACTCAGACGTGGTCATCCGAGCCACGGGAGTTAAGCTAAATGGATCCTGGTAGATTCATTCAATTCCTACTCCTGCTGGGACTCTAGGCAGGGCTAAAGAGATATTGGCCCATCTTTCTTCTACCAGACCAAGGGAAAAGAGCAGCATGGCCTGCAGGCACATGGGAATCACAGCAATAAGAACAGTCATCAAAATGAGCACCTACCATGCTCTAAGAGATTTTGTATAGTTAGAACACCTAAAACAGAGCTAAGGCTGGGGCAAGGAATGGAAGTGTGTAGTGCCCTGACCATTGCATGGTAACCCCTCATTCATGCTGTCATCCTAACCTCGGCCCCTTCTTGCCTGGCATCCTTGTACTGGTCCCACCGGATCAGAGCAGCAAGACTATGGTGCAGAGTGTGGAGTGGTCAGAGTTTAAACCCTAGCGTGACAACAAATTGTGGAGGTTTGAGCTTACTGTGTCTTGATTTCTTCATCTGTAAACCATAGATAATAACATCACACAGCTCAGTATAAAGATTAACACGAAGAACATCTACTGGAATACTGGGACACAGTAAGTTCTCAATACATGGCGGTTGTTTTTAATGCCATCATAGTGCTACCTTCATGCCACAGAGCAGGTCATTAGATTCTTGTGAGCCCTGGTTTGCTTATCTATAAAAGAGATCCCCAGACCCCCCCCCTTTTTTTTTTTGCCAGTATCATAAAATTCTTAAGTGTTAGTAAGTGAGAATAATGCAGCATCCAACACATCAGGTGAGCTATATTGGTGGGATATAGTCCCACAGCTGTCTGAGTTACCTTAGACAGCACTTCCCATCTGAACTGATAAAGAAATTAGGACACAAAGGGGAAAATGACTTGCCTGTGTTATATACTAAAAGAATCATACAATTTAGGACTGAAAGGCATTTTAGAGGTCAACTATTTTATACTTCTTTATGGATAACACACCTTGCAAATAATAAGTGCTAAACAGAGATTTACAGATTAGTTGGTAATGAGATTTGCAATAGTTATTAAACTGAAAATATCTTTTATTTTATTATTTTATGACTAGACATTTTAAAACCTAAGACTCTAGAACAAGACTTCCAATATGGCTATCATTTCTAAATGATAAGAAAACAATAAGATCTTTCATATGAGATAAGGAGTGGGGTGTCAAGGAACTGGTCCTCACCCCTCACAGCATTTAATCCTCCAACAGCCCTGTGAGGCAGGAATCATCATTTCTAATTTTCAGATGAGGCCACCAAGTGTCTTTGCCTAAAATGATACATGTGTTAGGTTGCAAACCGGCTTTTGTGCCCCCTATCATCTGACTCTCACCATTACACTGCAATGCTAGAACCCCAAGGAGACCAGAGCTTTCTTATGAACCTGCTGGAGGCTTATGACATCAATGTCATGTTGGTCATTGACAACCCCTGTTGCTCATAGGAGAGGTGAACCACTGTCATATGGGGAGTTCACCCAAGCCCCAGACGGCCTGATTTTTTATTAAGTTACTACAAAGGAATATTGTTTATACTTCCAACAAATGTAATTTCTGCATCTCCTTTCTTCCCTTCCTCCCTAGAGGTAAGATGAGAGCACCTTGGTTTTAAGTCCTGCTTTGGTAGGTCATTGGAAGCTACCACTTTCAGAGCTGCCTCTGGATTTGGTCTTAGGAGTTATCAAAGCAGATTTTCTCATCTCCTTGTTGTGTGACTTGAGGAGATGGGGTGAAGACCACATATCACCAGCAGCAGGCCGAGCTCTGGAAACACTGGGGTGGAGAGTTGAGAAAGTCTGTCTGGTCTTTGTCGCTGGATGTATCAAAATGAGACAACTGTCTGGTCAGTGTGGTCTTGGATGTCCATCTACCTGAATCAGAAGCTAGACTAGTTGGCCTTTCAAAGTTTTTATCAGTTCTGGGACCCTAGCCTTGGGATCAAATGCCTTTCCCTGTTTATTAGAGTATATCTATGTTTCCTCTGTTCACATAGGTAGAGACTTCAAAGAAGGACAAAGGATGTTTCTGTCACCAAGTATGAGCTTCTCTAAGGACAGATGACATGGAGAGGTTGCTTAGAGAACTAAAATTGTAAAATGAAGCCTTGAAACCTTTCTCAGAATAAGTTAATGAGAATGGTGGCCACTGCATGTAATATTCCTCTTTCTCTGATTTCCCTCCTCTTGGGATGGGCTGGAAGATTCCTTCAGGCCAATGATGTTAACAAGACTGTGTACCAGTTTGGAGCCCTCACAAACAAACCTCTCTTTAGCAGAGGTGACACTCCTTGAGCTAAGTAATTGGGACCAGAGAGGTAACAGATTTGTTAGAGAGCAAATATGACATTGCCTTCACCCAGCAGAGTGGTGTGGTTGGGAACCCTGAGTGTCAGTGATGAGTTTCTCTGCTTTCCTCTGGAATGTTTTCACCTAGGACAGCGCCTGTTGGCCTCTGGCTGGGGCGTTCAGTGGATGCCAGCTTGGGCAAGACTGCAACAGTTTGTCAGCCAGAGAAGCCAACTCCTGTGAGTAGAGTTTAGTTCTTTTTAGCTAGTTTAGAATTTTGACCTGGAGTACTGGGTTGTTAGTGACAAATAATTTCTTCCCCTTCACCCTTCCTGTCTGGCTCTGATACTAGAATAGCCATCAGTGTATCCATGTCTGGGACCAAGTTCCAGCCAAGCTAACGTACACAGGAGAGAGAAATAACTTTAAAATAAGTGGATCACATGTCTTATCTCAAGACTAGCTTTAAAGGATTTATTGCTTTCTTCAAAAATATTTTCACAGTAGCTCTTTTATATGGAACTCAAGACTAAAGAAATTCACATGTAGAAATGCAAACAGACATTGCTTAATCAAGGTAGAGTCTTTTAGGTAAATATATAAATAGGTTTGGGCACTGAAATGTAAACTGTAAAAAAAAAAAAAAGAAAAAGAAAAAGACAGCCCCAGTGTTCATAGAAGCACTATTTACATTAGCCAAGACATGGAAGCAAAACGTAAATGTCCATCGACAGATGAATGGACAGGAGGATGTGACACACACACACACACACACACACACACACACACACTAAAATATTAGTCATAAAAAATAATGAAATAATGCCATTTGCAGCAACATTGATAGACCTAGAGATTATCATACTAAGTGAAGCAAGTCAGACAGAAAAACATATCATATGATATCACTTATATGTGGAATCTAAAAATATATACAAACCAACTTATTTACAAAACAGAAATAGACTCAAAGACATAGAAAACAAATTTATGGGGATAGCAGGAGGAGGGGGAGATAAATTAAGAGTTTGTGATTAACATATACACACTACTTTATATAAAATAGGTTAAAAACATACTCAATATCTTACAATAACCTATAAGGGAAAAGAATATTAATATATATATATATATATATATATATATGGTATAATTAACTATATTGTAAATTAACTATACTTCCATTTAAAAGCAATTTTACAAGATGGCATTAATCTTCTGTTTCATGGACTGGGTGTCTGCTTATATTAAGGAATTATTGTTACTTTTGTTAGGAGTGACTCTGGCCTTGTGATTATTTTGAGAAGGAAAAAAAAATCCCTACCTGTATGTCCCTTCTGAAGAAGTTATTGGTGAAATATTGTCACTCAGGCTCTCTTCCCTCTGGCTTCTTGTTGGGCTCAGCCATAAGAGATATCATCAGGGCATCTGAGAGGAATCAGGGGATGTGGGAGCATCTCAGGGGATCTGAGAGGGATGAGAAAGAGGTGGCAATTGTCCCCAGCTCTCTCACTGCTACATCTCAGAAGGGATGTGTTCTTCTCTCTCATCCACAGCTCTTGGTGAGGGATTTTGCTTCTATGGTCATCAGGATTGGAACTCTATTTCACCACTTTCCCTTTCGGGAAGGTATGTTGTTGATGATAACACGATCCCCTCCAGCCCTGGATGGTTCCCATAACTCCTCCTAAACCTAGAAAGAAACCGTTTAATAAGCTGTCAGATACACCCTTGAGGATGACTTCTATTTCTTGCCAAGACTCTTTCTTGCTAGGGAAAAACAACAAAGAAGGGGAGAAGGGTTATTGACTATAGATGAAACAATATTGGCTTCATGTTGACAATGTTGAAGTAGGGACAAGAGGACTCATGATAAGATTCTACTTTTGAATTCATCCGAAAATTTTCATATTAAAAATTTAAATGAAAGATTATGTTCTGTAATGGGGGGGGGCCCAGACACACCCTGTTGTGTCTTCACTGTCCTCTGTTAGGCAGCCAAACATCCCAAAGAACACAGAGGGCATCTGGGAATATTTTTAAGGCTACGTTAGAAAGTACTTGCAGACAATTTGGCAACAGAAAACACGTGATCAGACAACTAACATTGCTTGTAAATGAAGAAATTCACTCCTGGAAGTTTCCAATATTTTCTTTGAAATCAAAGCACAATTTTAAAGAAATTTGAAGATGATGTTCTATTGAAGGTTGTTTGCTTCAAAGCCAAATCATTCATTTGGTTCCAGCTTGGCAAGAAATGGGGAGGAGCAGAAGCAAGCAGAACTACAATCCTGCAGCCTGTGGAACAAAAACCACATTCACATAAAGACAGACAAGATGAAAAGGCAGAGGGCTATACACCAGATGAAGGAACAAGATAAAACCCCAGAAAAACAACTAAATGAAGTGGAGTTGGGCAACCGTCCAGAAAAAGAATTCAGAATAATGATAGTGAAGATGATCCAGGACGTCAGAAAAAGAATGGAGGCAAAGATAGAGAAGATGCAAGAAATGTTTAACAAAGACCTAGAAGAATTAAAGAACAAAAAAACAGAGATGAACAATACAATAACTGAAATGAAAACTACACTAGAAGGAATCAATAGCAGAATAACTGAGGCAGAAGAACAGATAACTGACCTGGAAGACAGAATGGTGGAATTCACTGCTGTGGAACAGACCAAAGAAAAAAGAATGAAAAGAAATGAAGACAGCCTAAGAGACCTCTGGGACAACATTAAACGCAACAATATTCACATTATAGAGGTCCCGGAAGGAGAAGAGGGAGAGAAAGGACCAGAGAAAATATGTGAAGAGATTATAGTTGAAAACTCCCCTAACATGAGAAAGGAAATGTCCACCCAAGTCCAGGAAGCACAGCGAGTCCCATACAGGACAAACCCAAGGAGAAATACGCCGAGACACATAGTAATCAAATTGGCAAAAATTAAAGACAAAGAAAAATTATTGAAAGCAGCAAGGGAAAAACAACAAGTTACATACAAGGGAACTCCCATAAGGTTAACAGCTGATTTCTCAGCAGAAACTATACAAGCCAGAAGGGAGTGGCATAATATACTTAAAGTGATGAAAGGGAAGAACCTACAACCAAGATGACTCTACCCAGCAAGGATCTCATTCAGATTCGATGGAGAAATCAAAAGCTTTACAGACAAGCAAAAGCTAAGAGAATTCAGCACCACCAAACCAGCTCTACAACAATGCTAAAGGCACTTCTCTAAGTGGGAAACACAAGAGAAGAAAAGGACCTACAAAAACAAACCCAAAACAATTAAGAAAATGGCCATAAGAACATACATGTCGATAATTACCTTAAAGGTGAATGGATTAAATGCTCCAAAAAAAAGACACAGGCTTGCTGAATGGATACAAAAACAAGACCCATCTATATGCTGTCTACAAGAGACCTACTTCAGACCTAGGGACACATACAGACTGAAAGTGAGGGGATGGAAAAAGATATTCCATGCAAATGGAAACCAAACAAAACCTGGAGTAGCTATACTCATATCAGATAAAATAGACTTTAAAATAAAGAATGTAACAAGAGACAAGGAAGGACACGACATAATGATCAAGGGATCAATCTAATAAGATATAACAATTATAAATATATATGCACCCAACATAGGAGCACCTCAATACATAAGGCAACTTCTAACAGCTATAAAAGAGGAAATTGACAGTAACACAATAATGGTGGGGGACTTTAACACCTCACTTACACCAATGGACAGATCATCCAAAATGAAAATAAATAAGGAAACAGAAGCTTTAAATGACACAACAGACCAGATAGATTTAATTGATATTTATAGGACATC
>NW_021703772.1:109152088-109310057 GCF_005190385.1 Monodon monoceros | reverse complement strand
CAATACATAAGGCAACTTCTAACAGCTATAAAAGAGGAAATTGACAGTAACACAATAATGGTGGGGGACTTTAACACCTCACTTACACCAATGGACAGATCATCCAAAATGAAAATAAATAAGGAAACAGAAGCTTTAAATGACACAACAGACCAGATAGATTTAATTGATATTTATAGGACATTCCATCCAAAAACAGCAGATTACACTTTCTTCTCAAGTGCACACGGAACATTCTCCAGGATAGACCACATCTTGGGTCACAAATCAAGCCTCAGTAAACTTAAAAAAATTAAAATCATATCAAGCATCTTTTCTGAACACAATGCTATGAGATTAGAAATGAATTACAGGGGAAAAAACGTAAAAAACACAAACACGTGGAGGCTAAACAATATGTTACTAAATAACCAAGAAATCACTGAAGAAATCAAAGAGGAAATCAAAAAATACCTAGAGACAAATGAAAATGAAACACAATGAACCAAAACCTATGGGATGCAGCAAAAGCAGGTCTAAAAGGGATGTTTATAGCTATACAAGCCTACCTCAAGAAACAAGAAAAATCTCAAGTAAACAATCTAACCTTACACCCAAAGGAACTAGAGAAAGAAGAACAAACAAAACCCAAAGTTAGCAGAAGGAAATAAATCATAAAGATCAGAGCAGAAATAAATGAAATAGAAACAAAGAAAACAATAGCATAGATCAATAAACCTGAAAGCTGGTTCTTTCAGAAAATAAAATTGATAAACCATTAGCTAGACTCATCAAGAAAAAGAGGGAGAGGAATCAAATCAATAAAATTAGAAATGAAAAAGGAGAAGTTACAACAGTCACTGCAGGAATACAAAGCATCCTAAGAGACTACTACAAACAACTCGATGCCAATAAAATGGACAACCTGGAAGAACTGGACAAATTCTTAGAAAGGTATAACCTTACAAGAATGAACCAGGAAGAAATAGAAAATATGAGCAGACCTATCACAAGTAATGAAATTGAGATTAAAAATCTTCCAACAAATAATAGTCCAGGACCAGGTGACTTCACAGGTGAATTCTATCAAACATTTAGAGAAGAGCTAACACCAATCTTTCTCAAACTTTCCAAAAAATTGCAGAGGACGGAACACTCCCAAACTCATTCTATGAGACCACCATCACCCTGACACCAAAACCAAAGATACTACAAGAAAATAAAATTACAGACCAATATCACTGATGAATATAGATGCAAAAATCCTCAACAAAATACTAGCAAACAGAATCCAACAACACATTAAAAGGATCATACACCATGATCAAGTGGGGTTTATCCCAGGGATGCAAGGATTTTTCAATATACGCAAATCCATCAATGTGATATACCATATTAACAAATTGAAGAATAAAAACCATATCATCATCTCAATAGATGCAGAAAAAGCTTTTGACAAAATTCAATACCCATTTATGATAAAAACTCTCCAGAAGGTGGACATAGAGGGAATCGACCTCAACATGATAAAGGCCATATATGACAAACCCACAGCAAACATCATTCTCAATGGTGAAAAACTGAAAGCATTTCCTCTAAGATCAGGAACGACACAAGGATGTCCACTCTCCCCACTATTATTCAACATAGTTTTGGAAGTCCTAGACATGGCAATCAGAGAAGAAAAAGAAATAAAAGGAGTACAAATTGGAAAAGAAGAAGTAAAACTGTCACTGTTTGCAGATGACATGATACTATACATAGAGAATCCTAAAAATGCCACCATTAAACTACTAGAGCTAATCAATAAATCTGGTAAGTTTGCAGGATACAAGATTAATGCACAGAAATCTCTTGCATTCCTATACACTAGTGATGAAAAATCTGAAAGAGAAATTATGGAAACACTCCCATTTACCATTGCAACAAAAAGAATAAAATACCTAGGAATAAACCTACCTGGGGAGACAAAAGACCTGTATGCAGAAAACTATAAGACACTGATGAAAGAAATTAAAGATGACACCAGCAGATGGAGAGATATACCATGTTCTTCGTTTGGAAGAATCACGATTGTGAAAATGACTATACTACCCAAAGCAATCTACAGATTCAATGCACTCCCTATCAAATTACCAATGGCATTTTTTACAGAACTAGAACAAATCATCTTAAATAGCCAAAGCAGTCTTGAGGGAATAAAATGGAGCTGGAGGAATCAGACTCCCTGAGTTCAGACTGTACTACAAACCTACAGTAATCAAGACAATGTGGTACTGGCACAAAAACAGAAACATAGATCAATGGAATAAGATAGAAAGCCCAGAGATAAACCCATGCACCTATGGTCGACTAATCTATGACAAAGGAGGCAAAGATATACAATGGAGAAAAGACAGTCTATTCAATTAATGATACTGGGAAAACTGGACAGCTACATGTAAAAGAATGAAATTTGAACACTCCCTAATACACAAAAATAATCTCAAAATGGATTAGAGACCTAAATATAAGACCAGACACTATAAAACTCTTAGAGGAAAACATAGGAAGAACACTCTTTGATATAAATCACAGCAAGATCTTTTCTGATTCACCTTCTAGAGTAATGGAAATAAAAGTGAAAATAAACAAATGGGACCTAATGAAACTTAAAAGCTTTTCCACAGCAAAGGAAACCATAAAGAAGACGAAAAGTCAACCCTCAGAATCGGAGAAAATATTTGCAAATGAATCAACGGACAAAGGATTAATCTCCAAAATATATAAACAGCTCATGCAGCTCAATATTAAAGAAACAAACAACCCAATCCAAAAATGGGCAGAAGGCCTAAATAGACATTTCTCCAAAGACATACAGATGGCCAAGAAGCACATGAAAAGCTGCTCAACATCACTAATTATTAGAGAAATGCAGATCAAAACTACAATGAGTTATCACCTCACACAAGTTAGAATGGCCATCATCAGAAAATCTACAAACAGCAAAGGCTGGAGAGGGTGTGGAGAAAAGTGAACCCTCTTGCACTGTTGGTGGGAATGTAAATTGATACAGCCACTATGGAGAATAGTATGGAGGTTCCTTAAAAATCTAAAAATAGAATTACCATATGAACCAGCAATTCCACTACTGGGCATATACCCAGAGAAAACCATAATTCAAAAAGACACATGCACCCCAATGTTCATTGCAGCACTATTTACAATAGTCAGGTCATGGAAGCCACCTAAATGCCCATCGACAGATGAATGGATAAAGAAGTTGTGGTACATATATACAATGGAATATTACTCAGCCATAAAAAGGAACGAAATTGAGTCATTTGTTGAGACATGGATGGATCTAGAGACTGTCATACAGGATGAAGTGAGTCAGAAAGAGAAAAACAAATATTGTATATTAACACATGTATGTGGAACCTAGAAACATGGTACAGATGAACCAGTTTGCAGGACACAAGCTGAGACACAGATGTAGAGAACAAATGTATGGACACCAAGGAGGGAAATCCATGGCAGGTCGGGGATGGTGGTGTGCTGATTTGGACGATTGGGATTGACATATATACAGTGATGTGTATAAAATTGATGACTAATAAGAACCTGCCATATAAACAAACAAACAAACAAACATCTAATACTAAACTTACTTTGTGTTATTTGTATGGAAATATGTTAATATAAATGTTTCAGACATTACATGAAATTTCTAAAAAATAATAAAAGAAATGGGGAGGAAGTGTAGTGCTGAGACCTCTGTCCTTCTCCAGTCAACCGAGAAGTCTTCCTGACTCCACACTATTCCTTCCTTCCTATGCCTTGAAGCAAGTTTAAAAGCTCACACACAGAAGGTACAGCCAGCACTGATGTCTAAAGATGCTGCACCACCAAAGCAAGAAGGGAAGGTGTGGTACAGATATCATGAGCATTGATGCTTGTGTGTAAATGCAATGCATCCTCTTATGCAGGGGCGCTAACAGGGAGCCTTTGAACATTTGAAGTGTGGTTTATTTGATTGGCAGATGGCTTTGGCAAAGAGTGAATGTAAAATTGAATGTGAGAAATGTACAACAGCCCATTGATTTTCCTGCTTTAAGGATGGGGCCTGAGCTGGGAGGCCCAGCTGAGGATGTCTGATACGCACAGCTGGGATGTCTGATGTTTCCTTGACCCATCACCCAACCCTGCTCCCCACAGTGTATCAAGCACTGTGGTTTCTGCCCTCCAAACTGGAGAGGGGCTTCTCATCCCTGGATAGGTGTGACTTTAGCAGGGCTTCCCTAAGACTTAAAAATTAAAAGCAGTTAAAGAAAATATCAGAGCAGTTGCCAATTTATTGCAGTATTGTGTGGTTCCAAAGCCCTGCAGAGGGCAGGAGGAGCAGGACTTTTCTTGAGAGGCTGCTGCATCTTTCTGTTCTCTGCCCGCCCTCCACTCTGCCCCTGCAAAGGACACAAATTATTTCCTTTTTCACTCCTTTTTTTTTCTCTTTTCCTTTGTATTTTCCTTTAATTATCTTTCTTCTTGCCCCCCCTCTTTTTTTAATTTAAAAATAGCATGTGTGCTCATTTAAAAATATCAAATTACCATGACAGAGAGTGTACAAAGGGAACACGCAGACTTTCATCCCCGCCCCCAGGCCTCTTTTCCGCCTGCTGGGTGTGTATTCTCCCAGAGCAAGTGTGACTCCTGCACAAACAAGAACACACACGGACACTCCTATACACATTCTGCTCTGTGAACTCTTCACAATAATAAATTAAACTATGATTTTTTAAAATAATTGCTTTATTTGTTGGATAATGTTTGCTTTGATTTTTAATAATAATTTAATATGTTACTTATTCTTAACAATATTCATAAAATCCTTAGGTAAATACATTTCAGATATATGTTTCAGTTCCTGTGTGTGTGGCTCTAAGGCTGTATTTTCTATATTAGTTAGCCTCAATAAAAAAATAGTCTAGTCACTGGGTTGAGCTAAAGACTTAAGGCCACCTGTCTTCATTCTATTTGGAAATTTGGTGGATGGAAAAGTTTTAGGTGGATGAACAAGGGCAAACAGCACGTGTCTGCTAAATAGACAGATTCTTTGCTCTCAGAGTTCATCCCTACAGGGAAGGAACTGATGTATGTAGGTAGGGAGTGGATCCTGAGGATCTGAGCCCCACATTCCAGGCAACTGAGGCAGAGGCCTGAGACCAGGGTCAAAGATTTGGGTCCTGGGTCCTGCCTGTCCACAGGGTGGATGATGCAGTTGTGAGTTTATGGCACAGGCCTTTCCTCTCCTCTTAAGTAGAGTGTTCCAAACTCAGAGCCCACGAGCTAGTCCCATGCACTTCTTTCTTGGGGTTAAGCCTGGGGGGTTGGAATCTGCCCCATGAGATGGGGTTCTGTGGGGCAGTATGCTGGACCATCCGCACACAGAGGACTAAGACAAAGAAGGGAAGCACCTGGATGGGCCTGGAAATCCAGGAAGCCCAGGATCAAAGGTGGCTTTCACAGTCAGAGCCAGGGTCAGAAGGTCGGATGGAGGAGATGAGAGTAGATCCCAGAGAGTCTGGAGAAAGTGGAAGCACATGCATTGATCCTTGGAGTCATGGAGAAGTGGCTCAGCCGGAATGAGAACAGAGGCTGGAGCCGTTAGAGGAGAGTATTTCCTCCTGGATTGAGCATAAGGCCCACAGGGGACCTGCTTTCAGGTAGACTGGTGGGCGTGCTCACTGCACATTCCAGCTTCCTGTGCTCTTTTGTCCATCAAGAAAGCAACGAACGATGCCAAGACTGAGGGGCAGTCAGGGGTGTGGACCAAGCGAGACCTGGCGAGGACTCATCTCTCCCTGCTCTGATGAGACGGGAGCTGGGGCAGGCTCAGCCCCTCTTCTTTCTGTGGCCCTGCTTGTCCCAGAGGACAAGGGCATTCACTCTGGACATAGCCCTCCTGCATTAGTTATAGCAACGTGAGATGCTGTAGATAAACTCTAAAATCTCCGCAGCTCACCACAGTAGAAGTTTGGTTTTTGATCATGTAAAACGTACTTTGTAAAAAGCGGGGTGGAACATGGGAGGAAGTTTCTGAGCCACCCAGTTATTTGGGGACCTGGGCTGACAGAGGGTCTACTCTCTTAATCCTGTGGTTTCTGAAGTCACTCTCCATGTCGCCCCCCACAGTGCAGACAGGAACGAGAGGATGAGGGTGGAGGGAGAGGTTCCTGTAGGCTGTGGCTCACAGTGACGACACACTTCCCTCCCACCCTATTTCACTGGCCAGAACTCAGTCCTGGGGCCACACTTCACACACACGACGTCTGGGAAATGTCATCCAGCTGAGTGTAGGCCCAGCAGGAGGGGGCAAGCTTGGATTGCGGGACAGTCACCTGCCTCCACACCATCATCTGCCTGCTTCCATTCCAGCCCAAAGTGCAGTGTTCACCCAGAGAGGTGTGTGCACCTCTTCCTGAGGCTGATGACAATAAACCAATTGAGACAGGAAGGAAGTGGGCAGGGCACAACGTTAAAAGAACGACACAACCATTAAGATGAACAGGATACTACAAAAACCGGTTAGAATTGACCAGGCACTAGATGGTGGAAGATTGGACTTCCAGTAGACTTTGAGCCTCATTATATGCTCATTGTAAAACATTAGCTAATGACACACCCACAGGTGCCATGACAGTTCCAAGGCCGACCATAAAAGGCCAAAATGCCAGTGGTGCCCCAATTTCTAAAAATCCCTGCCCCTTCTCCAAGATAATTAGAATAATCCTCCCACTCGTTAGCTCATGAAATTACCCAGCCCATAAAAACTTGGGGCCTCTCTTGCCTTTTAAGACTCTCCACACTCTGTCTATGGAGTGTGTATCTCTCTAAATAAACCTGCTTTCACTTTACTCTGGCTCACTCTTGAATTCTTTCCTGCGTGAAACCAAGGACCCTCATTTGGTGGCCCACCCCAGGGACTCACCTGAGACCTGGGACATGATCATCCTCTCATGTCCCATTTTTCCTACAACAAAATCAGTTTTTCTCATCCACTGTCCACATCCAAACCAGAGGAAATCAACACTGGTGGCCTATGGGCCACATCTGACAGGCAGAAGTGTTTTGTTTAAGACACACAGAGGGTGTAAAAGTACATTTGTAAAGCAAACTACACAAAAGAACTCAGTTTTTGTTATAACAGTAAAAAGTCCAGGAAAAATCCAGAAAGATTTCACAGTGAATCTGACCTTCCTGCCTCCTGGGTTGTGGAAGGGTCTGTCCCCATGGAGCTGGGCTTCTCCACAGCATCACCTGGAGGGTGGTTGTGGTACCCTCCCTCCTCCACTCTGCCTCAGACCCCACATTCCTCTTGCCCCTCAGAGACAGCACCCTCATAGGGCTCACCTGTGGCACTTGTGGGCATGTGAGGATTTTGTAAATTTTTAAGTTTCTACTTTCCTGCTGCCTCAACATCCCCACACATGGACAGCAGTCCCGCTCAGATGCACCAGTGTGATAAGGATGGTCTCTGCCACAAGTTCCCCTCTTGCCTTCCTCTGGCTGTGACCCCGCGTGCCTCTTGTTTGTGTTCTCCACCCCTGACTTGCCTGCAGGTCCTCACTGTCGGCTTCCCACCTTCGTGGTTGAGCTCAATCCCCTGGTGCTCCTCCCACGTGGTCATCTGCATGGGGCGCCTTCCCCTTTCGCTAGGACTTGTGAGTATAAGAAATCCTTTAGTTTCATATGCCTTTCTGTGTCCCCATTGGAGTGATCCTTAAAGACCCCACAAGGAGGAACTTGCTCCCCCATTTATAACACAGGGGGATGCCCTCCAGTCTGCAAGGTGGGATGGTTCATGGGAACAAGAGGGCACTGGCAGCTCACCCAGCCAAAGGTCTGATCAGAGATTCCTGAGTAGATTCATGTGAGCGCAGTACCTGCAAGTCCATCGCAGGAAGAGTGGCGGAAGCTGGGGACTCTCCATAGACACAAAAACACAGAGGAGACACCAGAAGGCCAGTCTGGCAGGTAGCACAGGGCAGGGAGGGAAGGGCTACTGGAGGAGTAGCAGTAAATGAAGCCAGAGTGGTAGAAAAAAACAGACCATGTCGGAATGCAGCTGAGAAGCTTTTATTTACCTTGAAGGGCAATGGAAAGGCCTTGACATGTTTTTCAAGGGAAAGGGAGTGACACTCTTTACGTTTTATAAAGCTCATTTTCTTTGTCATCACTAAAGGATGTATAGGATGCAAACCAGGAGGCTGTTGTGGGGAAATCCAGACACCAGAGCACTTGTTCCAGGGCCACTGAGTGAAGGAAGGAAGGAGGGTCCATTCCAGCGAGATCAGCAGCCCCAGGGTGCCAGGTGGCCATCGGTGACACACAGTATTTGCCACCTTCAGCACCAGAGAAGCAAATGGTAACATCTTGTCTGGAAGTTTCCATTTGATCTGGGCCCCAAGGAACTGACTCAGAAGTCTTCGTCACCAAACGAGCTCCTGAGTGGAGTTTAATGTTTGCCAATGGCTCGCACACACATACAGTAATTAATGATTTGATTCATTGTGCTTCGGGGAGCCACTGTCCAGCAAAATAATCCAATTAATTTAAATCTGCAGTAAAGTAGGAGTGCAACAACATTTCATGGCTGCACACAGCAATGATTTGCTGGAGAGAGAAAAAAAAAAAAAAAGCAAGCATTTTTATTAGAGTCACATCCAAATAATCCATAGGAAAGCAGTATTGAGTGCACAAGTGATTTGATTACATTCCTCCACAGCAGTCCTCCAAGGCAGAGTCAAGTCCAAATGCATTTCAGTGAATGTGCATAATACCAAAGGTTCCGTAAACCAACACATTTCATCAAAATTACTCTGTGAGTGTCTGAGATAGAAAATGTTTGCAGAATGTTAACCACCTTTTTATTCAGAATAAGTTTCCTCCACCATTAGCCACTGGCATCCTCGGCTGATAGAAGCCCGAGTAATGACCCATGGGGTAGGATCTTCCTCGACAAGACCCTCTTTCAGAGTCCCTGGCCACCGGTGTGCTTGTGTGACCCTTCCCATCCTTCACACACCCACCAAGCAAGCTGAGTGCTGCCCTGTGCCAGCCATTGTTGCCCTGAGCTCAAGGAGTAGGCAGGCCCGCCCTGAAGTGGGCAAACACAGTGTAGTGGGAGAGAGACAAAGAATGACTCTGGGTGCTACAGGACAGCAGCAAGGGCCATCTGGAGGTGGTGAGACCTGAGAAGCTAGCTGGGAGCAGAAGTAGAGAGGGCAGGTGGGTTATTTCAGGTGGCACCCAATGGGCTATTTTGATGGAAAGCACACACATTTCTTTAATCAACCATTGGCCTCAGATAGACAGAAATAAAATCCTTAAATCAAGAAGAGAATACATGGAATAGATCCAATAAGTCTTCAAAGCAAGGGATACCCACAGGGTCAGCATGGAGCCCTACCTACCTACTTTACTTCCTTAATTCATGTTTCTTGAGTGGCTACTGTATTTCAGGCACTATTCTAGGTGCTGACAATATAGGTGAGAACAGGGCAGATCCAGTCACTGTCTTTGTGGATCTCACATTTAAATGGGGCAGAAAGAGGGAATTCCCTTGCGGTCCAGTGGTTAAGACTCAGCGCTTTCACTGCAGGGTTCGATCCCTGGTAGGGGAACAAAGATCCCACGAGCCACGTGGACAAAAACAAAATGGGGCAAAGAGAGAATGAACTAATTGTTGTGATAAGAGCCATGTGGGAAATTACTGGAGCAGGGAGGAGAGAGGGAGAGAAGGGGGCAGTGCATAACTTGGGAAGAGGCACCTCCTTTGGATGGCAGGATACCAGAGTCTGTGGGGGGCATAATGTCAGAGGGTGAGAGGAGCAGGCATGGGAGCTGCTGGTGGGAGACACTGCAGAGAGAGGACACAGTGAGTGCTGAGGGCTCATTCCAGGGCAGTAAGGCCAGAGCTGAGCGAGTGAGTTGGAAGGACACGAAGGAAAGAGGACTGTGAGATGAGGCTGGAACCTCCAATATCAGCTGGACTTCCAGCTTCCTCTGTTGACCTGGGACATTTCCCAAAGCTGTCCAAGGCCACTGGGCAGCACACTCCTGCCGGGATGACTTTCCCTCAACATAAGAGTTGGCTACATGTCCAGGGGTGACCGAGGCTGACACCTGCTCTCCCTGTGTCATTAATAATGGTGCCCTGTCCTCTTTCACTTTCAATCTCCTAGTCTGGATAATAAATGTTATGGCCACCCTGGCTGTAAACAGGAAACCAATTTCCAGGCACCCTACAGCCCACGCAGCTGACTCATCCTATCTCTTTCACAGGTACGAACACTACTCAAAGTCTGTGAACACCCAAAACATAGCAACTCAGTCTAAATCAAAGAGCCCTCGTTGAAAACAGTTTTGGAATGGATGTTATGTTTAATTATATCTGAAGAGACAAGATTTCACCAAATTTAGAGGTCGTGTATATGACATTCTCTCCTGAGCCCAGATTTCACCCATACTTTTTCTTAAGTCTATACGACATGTGCCAGGCACTGTACAAAGAGGTTCTCCAGGGCTTCCCTGGTGGCGCAGTGGTTGAGACTCCGCCTGCCGATGCAGGGGACGTGGGTTCGTGCCCCGGTCCGGGAAGATCCCACATGCCGCGGAGCGGCTAGGCCTGTGAGCCATGGCCGCTGAGCCTGCGCGTCCAGAGCCTGTGCTCCGCAACAGGAGAGGCCACAACAGTGAGAGGCCTGCGCACCACCAAAAAAAAAAAAAAAGAGCTTCTCCAGAGCAATGTCATTCAGCCCCTGAATGATCACGATCCCTGTTTTACTCCAAGGACTTGGGAAGCTTATCCCAGGCACATACTGAGGAGGATTTGAGCACAGGCCAGGGGCTCCAGGGTCCATATCCTCACATACTACACAGACAACTCCCCTGATAACGACCAGCCCAGCCCTACTCTGGAGCTTCACACCCCATCCCCGACTGATATCGGCCAATACACTGTGATCCCTCACAGACATCTCAAATCCAAATCACCCAAACCAGAACTCTGTTTTTTTCTCCCAGATCTGCTCCTTCTCTGTTCTTCCACTCAACTGCTGGAGGTGAACTGCCACCTGCCTGACCACCAGTCCACTTACACTCCCCAGAGCATCCTACTTCTTGTCTGTCTCCACCCACCCCACAGCTGGCCCATTATCCAGCTTGAAAACCTTAACGCCATTCTAACCTGTGTTCTTTCCTCAAACCCAGCTGCCCCCTGCACATGGAGCCCTCCCCCTGGTGCTGACTCTCCCAGCCGGACCCCATCAGATCAACCTCTCCTGATGACAACACAGCCAGCTGGAAGGAGCAACTAGAAGGAACTCTGGAGTCACAGCAGAACTCAAATCCTAGCTCTCCTGCTGACCGGCTCTGGGACCTTGGGTGAAGTACTTGGCTTTTTTGAGTCTCCACTCCCTCTTCTGCAAACTAGCATCTGATGGGCTTTTAGTGAAGTGAGCCAAGTGCCCAGTTCCATCAGTAGAAGTTATGGATAATCTCTACTTCTAAAAACTAGCCAAACCCAATATTTCATATTTCTCCCTCTCTGTCTCTCTTTCTCTTCTCTGTTTCTCTCATTAAATTGAGCACTTACTATGTGACAGGTACGGTGCCATAAGTTTTCAAGTTGCCCAGCATAACCTTCTAAGAAAGATATTGTTATCTCACTTTACCAATGTTTTATGAGTCATTGACCTTATCTGGCACCAACTCTAACAAAGGGACTAAGGTTTCTTCTGTCTCATAAATTCACCGGCTGAACATGGGTTAGAAGCATTGAACAGATGTAGAGTCTGTGCCTACAAGCACAGATGGCATGTGGGACCACTATGTCCCAGCCCAAACTGGGGAAAAGAGAGAACCCAGAAACCTCCCCCAAACTACAAGGTAGAATCACAGAAGCACAGCAGCCACTTGACACGAGTGCCCCACCGGCACACCCCCGAGTAGGGCAAACCGCAGGGGAGAAGAACTCACGGTGATGGGATATTTACTCCGTGCCTGGCCCTGTGTTCCCAGCTGCAGGGCATCTTTTCATTTACCCCGCAAAATAAAATCATGGAGGAGAAACAGCCCCCACTACTTTTGGAGGTAGTCATGATAATTTTGAGGTAAGAACTCTTTGACAAATGGGGAAACTAAGACTCAAAAATATTGGTAACTTGGCCAAGATCCTGGAGCTAATAAGACAAGGGGAACATTTTAAATTCAGCTCGGCTCTGAGTACACACTAGCCTTCTAAGACATACTTGGGTGTTTGACGCGACATCATCTGTAAAATGCTTCAATGCAGAGGGAAAATGCGCACCTCTGCTGGCACATGGCTCCCCATGCTGTCACCTTCTCACATGTGATGAAACGAAAGGCTACAAAGGAGACCTGATCATGATCATGTGTGCTAAGCCCTCTGCTGGCTTCTGCAGCAGAATTAGGAGAAAAACAAACAAACGGATAAATAGAAAGAGGAGAATTTGGAACAGTTCCTGGAGGGGCCTCAGTCCTGTAAATCCATTTGGTGGTGTGACTGAGCATCCACTCTCTCAGTCTGCTGCGCTCTGAGAGCAGGCTGCCAGGACCAATGGTCTGGACAGTGACTCCTGTCACTGGATGCAGCCTAACAGAGTCGCTGTGGTTGAGGAGGCCACATCCTTGGGGAATTTCAAGGTGAATGACCTCTATGTTGAGGAAGGAAGGTCATTCTCATGTCTGAGGAGCATCACCCAATGGCTCACTGCAAAAATCCTATTTTTTCTTTTATTTATTTATTTATTCTTTTTTTTTTTTTTTTTTTTTGCAGTACATGGACCTCTCACTGTTGTGGCCTCTCCCCGTTGCGGAGCACAGGCTCTGGACACACAGGCTCAGTGGCCATGGCTCATGGGCCTAGCCACTCCGTGGCATGTGGGATCTTCCTGGACCGGGGAGTGAACCCATATCCCCTGCATCAGTAGGCGGACTCTCAACTACTGCACCACCAGGGAAGCCCTAGGCATTATTCTTGAGACTGCTCTTTCCCTTGCTTTCCAAGTGCAAGCCCTTAGCAAGACTGTGATCTCTACCTCTAAAGCACAGCACGAATCCAACCATTTTTCACCATCCTTAATGCCACCACTCCAGGTATATCCAGGCTCCCCCCACTCACCCAGACCACAGAGACTCCCCACTTCTCCTCTGTAAGGTACTCTTCACTCAGCAGCCAGAGATGTCTTCCCTTTCTCAATACTTTGAGCAATGGCTTTACCTCCCACTTAGAATAAAACTCACCTTTTTAACAAAGTCCAATACGCTCTATCCCTGCTGAATACTATGACTCAATCTGGACCAGCTCCTCCTTCACTTGCTGGCCTAGTGGTTCCTGGGGCATCTCCTGGCTTAGCCCAGCTTCTCCCTCCAGACACACATCACCATCTGGACCAAATGTCATCTCCCTGAAGAGGTTTACCCTGACCAGCAGCTACCCACAGCCCCTTCCTATATATCTGTGTTTTATTTGCTTCATAAATCTTACAGCTAACATGTTTATTACTCATAGTCCCCACAGATCAGCTTCTAAAAGGCAGGAATGTTTTATTCCACAAGGATCTCCCATGCCTGGCACCTATTAGAGGTTAATAATTACTGAATGAATGAATGAATGAATGGACGTGGTGACTTGGGCCTTTGTGTCTTCAGCAAGAGAAGAATATACTATATCAGGAGACCTATACCAGGGCCTGCTGGAGGGTGGGCTGGAGAACCCCTTGCATTGACACAAACATGAGGGAAGTTACAGTGGCATGTAACATCCCCCCAGGCCTCCCCACCCTGCCATGGCCCCCACTGTGGGCCTGGTGATTACCTGCTCATCTTTCAAGATCAGCACCCTCCTCAGCCTCTCCTGACAGCTGGGTGGGGTAGGGTATGTGCCCCTGCTTGCACTCATGCACCCACATCAATGGAACGGCCCATCCACTTCCCTGCATGTCTGCCCCAGGGGACACCCTCATGGATGGAGCTCCCAAAGGGCAGAGGCATGCATCCCCAACATGAATACAGACATGGCACACAGTGAGCACTCAGTGCTGTGTTTTGAGCCTCCAGATCAAGTCTCCAACTGCTCAAGTGGGGAAAAGGCAGGTCTAGATAAGAGACTGTCTGCATCTAACTCTGGGTCTGAGCTCCGGAGTCTGAGCTTCAGCACCCGACCCCCACCCCTGTTTCCCTGTCTTCATTTTCTGGGCTGGATCTCCCGGACTCCCTCAGGCTTGGGCATCAGTCCCCTTCCCCCGCCCTTGCCCTCACTCCCTACATAGACTCGGCATTCTTCTTCTGTGTGGGTGACTCCCAGTCTTAATCAGGCTCCTGGCTCCAGACCGGATGTCCAGCCACATAGCCAACATCTCCCCTCATTGGTAGGCAGCATTTCAGAGTCATCCTTCCCAGAGCTGAGCTCTGCATCCCAGCCCTCGTGGACCTCCACTGCCATCGTCCTCAAAGCTGCTCTGGATCCCTCTCCTTCTCTCTGCAGCAAATCCTGCCCCCTTCCTGGAGATCTTTTCCCTGCTGGCACCCCCATCACCCTGGTCTGGCCACACTCATCAGAGGTCTCCTAACCAACCTCTTTTCTTGTCCCCTTGGCCCTTCACACTGTTCCAACACAGAAGCTAGGGAATTTTTTCAGAAGTTCAGTCAGACCATGTCATTTCTCTGTTCAAATCTTTCCATCTCATTCAAAGAAATTCCAAGTCAGTGACCACGGCCTATGTCAAGGCTATCTGACCCTGGCTCAGCACCGGCTTTCCCCTTGCCCCAAGCCCTGGTTCTCGTTCTTCCTCTGTCCTTAGAGTTTGCCAAGCCTGCCCCTCCCTTAGGGCTCTGCACGAGCTCTGGCACTGCCTGGACTCCCTCTGCAGGGATGCCCATGGCCACTCCTTCACCTCATGCAGGCTCTGCCAATATCCCCTCATCAGAGGAGCTCCACCTGAGGGGCTCCCCTTTAAAACAAACCCCCCAGTTACTCTCCACCCTTTGCTCCAATCCATCCCTCTTGGTGACACTTAGGAGCACTGGGCATATTACACAGGTGTGTGTTTACTGTCTGTCTCCATGAGAATGGGGCTTTGAGCTGCATGCAGCACACAGGAGAAGGGAATAAATGAGTAGTTGCAGCTTTAATATTTCCTCCAAAGATTAAGTTCTCTGTGCCAAACCCCGTAAACGCCTCAAGTATAAAAACTCAAGTCAATTCACATGACTCAGACCCTGTCCCAGGGGAGCATGGTAGGTCTGCTGTAGATCAGATTCTATTTCAAGGGCACTTTCCTCATCACTCAAGCCTCATCCTCAGTGGCCTGAGTGTTAACCCTTCCTGGGCTTACATTGGACCAGACTTGTAGTCGGGAGCAGAGCTGTGGGTGATTGAGGAGAACTGCTGGCCAGACGATGCCAGGAACTCGTGCACTGGAGGGGATTTCAGTCCTCCCTCCCCACAAATTGAACTGGTAGAAGGGTTTTTTATTGTATTTTCCATAGTGTGTTAGTTCTCCAGATAAACTGAGCCAATAGGAGATTATCTATCTATGAAGATGTAGTGTAAGAAATTGGTTCACATGGTTGTGGCAGCTGAGAAGTCCCACAGTCTGCTGTGTATAAGCTGGAGACCCAGGAAAGTTGATGGTGTGAGTTCCAGTCTGAGGGCAGGAGAAGACCAGTGTCCCAGCTCATGCAGTCAGAGAGGGTGTGTTCTCCCTTCCTCCACCGTTTTGTTCTGTTCAGGCCCACCACTTTCTTTACTCTGTTCACCAATTCAAATGTGAATCTCATCTGGAAATACCCTCACAGACACACCCAGAAAAAATGTTTAGCCAAATATCTCCAGGCATTGTAAGCCGATCAAGTTAGTACATAAAATGAGCCATCACAAACATTTTTTAAAATTTGTATTTCTATTGTGTTCCCAAAATATGCCAACTTGTGATGGATGCTGAAGATACAAAAGTGAATAACAGATTGTCCCTGTCCCCAAGGACTTTGAAGAGAGTAAGGTAAACAATCCTTATAAAGACACATGATAAATGCCTGCAGAACTGATCAGAAGATATTACTGGGGTGCAGCTCAACCTGGGGGAGGTATGGCTGGGGTGGGGGTTATTCAGAGACAATTTTCTAGAGGAGTAAGACATTCTGGAGCTGAGGCTCCATCCTGGGCTGTGAGGGAGCTGGCAGAAAGAGGAGGACGGGCCAGAAGAGGCCTGCATGAGGTGGACCTAAGAAAGTGAGTAGCAGAAGTGAGTTGATGGGGTGCTTTGCTGGGTATGGTGTGAGTCTTGGGGTGTCGTGTCTCAAGCACAGTTCTTCATGGGAACACCTATAGAGAAAAACAATAATTAAACCTGCCTCTGACTTTGACCCCATAGTCTCTGGCACACTTGTAACCCTCTTGCAAGGCTGTGATCACTAAGACTTCCGACGGAAACATTCATATATTGGGGAACTTGCATGCAAATCCACACAGCTCCACATGTCCTGGTCTTTACAAATTCAAGCTTAGTCCCTTTTCCTTCTCTTTTTCTGGAGGAAAAAGTACATGACTGGTAGGTTACATTATTTTAATCTGGCTGCAGCTATGTCAACAACATGGAGGACTTCAGCATGTGCAAAACATACGCATTGTGAACTTTGCTGACTCTGTAAGTCTGAAGCTAGAGAAGATGATTTGCCCAAGGGCATGTGTCCTGGTGAAGCCAGGTCAGATAGAAACTGGAGGCTCTATACCCATAAGTCCTTCACCTTTATAAAGCTCACCCCAGGGACTCTGTCCCATTAAGGTAATCTGACCCTGCATGTTAACAAGGAGAAGCCACTGGACATGTCCATTTTAAACCCTTTTTAGTGTTTCATATAAGTGTGCTTTAGCTATGCTCTGATAAGCCTGCAGTATAACTGATGCTGGGCTGAATCAGAATCAGCTCAGCGAGACTGTTAAGTCATTGCCAAGGACTGAGCTGGGCTGGGCTCATCCCATAAATGTTATTCTTTTTAAATTGGCAGAAGCACCAGCTTTAGCTATCCAAAAACAAACAAATAAACAAAAGGCACTGATGGACAGGCTGACTGTGCAGAAAACCCCCAGAGGAATCGGTGAGGGTCCTACCATTTTAGAATGTGTGTGTAGGGATGCTGGTGATTATTAATTCTCTCCTTTAATAAAGGTGATGGAAGCTGACACACCTTCAAGCCAACTTCCAGCTCTTCCTTTTATTCTGTAAGAGCCTGAGGACAGGCACAATCTCCTCTATGTCCGTAACATGCGAGGTGGTCTAACATTTGAGAAACTTCTCACTTACCACCTGGAAGATGAAGAGCCGTGAGCCAGCATTTCTGTTCCATCCTAGGAGACACTCCGGGAATATCTCAAGGTTGGTTCTACTTGCGCTGAGTGATCTGAGATTGCTATTTAGCCATTTTGACCTACCTGTAATTTTATATGGTTGAACCTATATTAAGGCTGGAAATAAAACCACAGTGGACTGGTAAGAACTAAAGGTAGAATGTGAGCAGTTCTTTATTATTGCTTTGTGATTTTCTTGGAACACACATAATTTTGTAACAATATGAAGTTTTACTCTAAAAAAGTGAGTAGTATTCATTGTCACAGAAAATGCCAGTTAATGTGCTACATCCATGCCAAGATGTATCCACCCAGGCCTGGACATCTTTGGGGGCAGAGCCCAAAGGCTGGTCTAATGCGTCGGCAGAGAGCCAGGACCAGGCCATGCTTGGTCGACAGCTGGTGCTTAATCAATATTTTTGAATAAATTAATAATTGAATAAATGAAGTAAATAAAGAATTAACACTACTTTTCCTCCTAAGAAATGATGTAATGTGTAGGATCAATATCTCAAGCACATCACTCACTAGGATTTTGAGACTTGGGCGGGTTTCTTGATCTTTCTGGGCTTGATATTGCTCCGCTGTTAAATGGAGAAAGACAAAAAGTCATTGGCGTTAATTCCTAAGTCCCGTATTCTTCCAAGTAGTCCTCCCAGCAAAGGCAGCAGCATAACCATAGCCCTGCTCTCACTCAGGTCTGGCCTTTAGGTCTCCTTGTTACACCCAAGTTGAAAGCCACGGACAAAGGCATATGCTGCTGCCTCAACATGAAGACAACTGGTAGGGCCTCAAAGACTGTTTGCTAGGACCTGCAGTTCCTCTGCCTCCTGCCTCTTTTATGACAGCCCTTCTCAGCTCCTGCCCCTGGAGTCTAGCCTTGTAGGCTTTAAACCTGGGCAGCAGCTTGGCAGGAGGGTCTTTCAAGACCTCTAAGCCTGGCTCCATTCTGCAGCTGTCACTTGACCCATAGGATGCTCTCACATTCCCACTCCCCAGACAGATGGAATGCACCTCACCCAGCTGCAGCCCACTCCCCTTGCCTTCTGTCTTGGAAACCGGCATCAGTCTCTGTGCTCACATGTGCCACCTCTATATTTCTAGGGCACATACACCGGGAGCTGCTACTAATTTAAGAAGCTGAATTAATCTGGAGGAAACTTAAGCTTGCTTGAGTCCCATGGCCTGTCCCTGCTGTGTTGATCACCGGATGCAGCAGCAGGAGGACCAGGGCAACAGGGGACTTTTGTGGTGGGCGAAGCCATATGGCGACTGTGGGCAGCTTGCACACTCTGAGCCTCAGTTCCCCTCTCTGGGAAATGGATGTGGTAACATCATCCTCTTGTATTTGGCACAAGGATGTGGAATAAGTGTGTCAAACTTGGGGGATCACCTCCTCAATAAATGACAATTTGTTGTCCCTGTTATTCAATGAAAGAGGATTGAATTCACAAAGGGCAATAAAAATTCATGATCTATTCATATAGTAGAAAATGACAAAGGAAATAATTAGATGGTTGTCTTCCCTTATATATTGAGAGCTTGTGAGGGCTGGAATTTTGTTTTCATCATTCCCTGTATCAAAAGTAATACCCATCCCCACGGAGAGGTTGGATGGATGGATGTATGGATGGGTGAATGGATGGTGGACAGATGGACAAGTGAGTGAGGGAACTTATAGAGAAATCTTTGTTTACTCTTTAGGTTGTCTCAGAATCCCACCTTCATGGATTCATACAATGCCATGAAGCCACTTTATTTGGCAAGTAAAGGGGAGAGGTACATGGTAGAATGCCAAATACAGGTATTTTAAAAGAAAGGGCTTTAGATGAAACCTCCAAAGCTGGTCTGGCAAAAGCCAAGCACTGCAAATATCTTGACTCTGACCAAGGTCTGACAGGGAAATTTTATATGATCTGTTGTGGACTTTTCTGTGTAGGAGGGAACTTGTCACCAGCACCAGCACGTTCTTTTATAGTAGTCTTTCTGGTGGTATTGTGTAGAGCACGAAAAACTCCTGCAATCTTTCTGGAAGCCAGTTCAAAAACATGCATCAGAACCTTATTTATAGCATCTTTGAAATAGCAATTCCACCTCCAGGAATCTATACTAAGGAATGAATCAGAAATGTAGGCAAAGGTTGATGCATGCAGATGTCCCTGGCAACATCATTTATAATAGTGACAAACTTTAAGCGACTTAAACCTCCAACATGGGGAATTAGTAAATAAATAATGGTACAAAACCATGGTTAAACACATTTTGTGATGTGGAGGACTGGTATACTGTTGATTAAAAAAAAAAAAAAAGCAAGGTGTACAATTGTTCTTATAGAATCATTCCCCATGTGAAAAACACAACGTATACATTTGAGAAAAAGTTTTAGAAAACCAAAATGCTACTTTCATAGGCTACCCATGAGAGGTGGAATAATGGATATCTTTGACTGTTTTCTTTATACTTTTGGGGGTTTAGGTATTTGCTACATCCATTACTTATACAATAAAATATAAATTTTCCTAAGAAAAAAATATTAGATTTGTGTAGTGAAATAGTACAGAAAGAATTTTCCATAAAATACAGCTGTATTTTTAATATTTTTCTTCACGTGCTTTGAGTTGTTAATGTGTCATTTAAGAAAGGCTAAAACGTCTTAGAAAAGGAAAAAATAGTCTTTTAGTGTGTTTTGCAAAAGGATCATAAGTATGAGGCAATTTTTACTTAATGAGGGTCAGATTAGTGTCACTCATTTAAAGAAACTGAAAAGATAAATATTAAAAATATAAAAGATGAAAATGCTCTATTGTTTTTGGTATCACAACACATGTTGTCTGGTAAAGACTATGAGCCCCTGTTATTTATAATAATAGAACAATGTTAGAAAACATAGCAAAGATATCAATATTCTTATTGTGGCTTACTGTCTTGGGATAACCCCAAGTTTGCATGTTCATGTGTGGACTGACCTTCATGATTTTGAAAATACATTATCATGTTTCCATGTTAAGAAACATTGCAAGCATTTTGTTTCCTTTTGTGTTATTTGTTATAGAAAACCCTCTCAGGCCTGTACCCAGCACTTCTTGTAATAGACACATGCCAAAAGGGTTACAGGATGCTAGGGGAGAGGACAGGGAGAGTTATTTAAACATCTGATAAGTTTTTGACATCAGTAAATCATTTATTAGAAAGGAAATACTCGTCTATAAAAGTCTACCCAGTGAAGGCTCTGTGCAGGTCAACAGGGGCATGAACGCAGCACTGACTTACACTCTGCCACTGCAGTGTCCCTCACAATGATGGGGAAGGAGCAAGGTCCTGAGGGAAACCAAGGAGAGGTCATGGTGTCAGGGGCAAGGCCATTCTTGACTACAGACTTCGTCCACATTTGTCCCCTTCCAGAGGAGAACCTTCCAGTCCTCTGCCAGGGTGGGGAGGGTGCCTGGGAGGCCTGCTGCCTCACTCTGCTGGGTGTGTCAGTCTCCCTGCCTTGCTTTTACCCCAACAATTAGAGACAACAGATGCCATGAGATTCTGAGCTTTCTAGTTTACTGTGTATCCCAAGTAATTTATGTCTTTTTCCATTTGGGGTTTAAGAACCAGCTTTCGTGGAATTGCTAAATTAGTTAACACTCTTTCTTTGCTTTCCTGCTCTGAAAAGGGTTAAGTAAATGGTCACGTGAAGAACTGATGAGACCCCCCCCCCCACCTGCGCCACCAAACCTTTATCCACACAGTTTTCAGAATTCTGGTCTCTACGCTCCAAGTCAGAAATCAAAATATATATTCTCTAGAGAATCTGATTAATCCAAGAGAAAAAAAAAAATGTGAAGATGCCGACATTGGGGGATTCTCCAAGGAAATGCCTTGATATGTTATTTCGCAGTGAACCCCACAAATGGAGAACCCCACTCATGTTCCAGCCTTCAGTCAGCCTCCCAGTGCCTCATTTTAAATGTAATCAGAAAACCAACTATCACTAGATAATTGAGGAATGTGGTTAATGTGAAAATGAAAGACCAAAACTGAGAAAGACTTTTTTAAAAAAATCAAAGGAAATAGAAACTATGCAGGGAAACAACGCCACCACTGAAGTGTCATAAATGTTTTCAGTAATGTAAGAGAAGATATTGTAGGATGCTATCAAAATTGAATATGCAGAGAAGAAAAAATAGCTTGTAGAAGCTAAAAATAAGATAGCAGAAATAAAAACATGATAGAAGGTTCAGCATATAAAACTGAAGAAATTTCCCAAGAAGGGAAGCAAAAAAGAATGGAAAATATGAAGAAGAAGATACCAACCAGCCCAGCACAGCCAACATATAAAAAAATAAAGACTCCAGGAAAAGAGAATGGAGAAAAAGTATAGGAAGAAATTATTAAAGAAATAATGCAAGAGAATTTCTCAGACCAAAGGAAACAAATGTTCTGTTTGAAAAGGCCCGCAGAGGGAATAAAATCAGATATTCACAAAGCACAAAATCATGAAACTGAGGACAAAGTAAAGATCCTATCTAGACAGAAAAAAACAAGGTTAAATACAACAGAATCAGGGAATAAAATGTATCCTGGATTTTCAACAACCTCCATAGAAGATAGAAGAAAATAAAGGGATCTTTTAAATTTTGAAACAAATCTATACCCAGTAAACTAACACTAAAATATAAGGATAGAATAAATAAGGTTTTCTATAGACAGAGTTTCAAAAATTGACAGCCCAAGCACTCTTTCTCAGGAAGCTACTGAAAGATACATTCTACATAGCATGGAAGGAGACCAAGAAAGGAAAACACAGGCACACCTCACTTTAGTGCACTTTGATTTATTGTCCTTCACAGATAGCAGGGTTTTTGTGCGGTTTGGGGGTTTTTTTACAAATTAAAAGTTTGTGGCACCTCTGAGTCGAGCAAGCCTATTAGCACTAGTTTTCCAAAAGCATTTACTCACTTCATGTCTCTGTATCATATATTGGTAATTCTCACAGTATTTCAAACTTTTTTATTATTATTACATTTGTCATGGTCATCACTAATCACCGATCATTGATGTTATTATTGTAATCGTTTTGGGGCACCACAGACTGTGCCCATATAAGACAGTGAACTTAATCGATAAGTGTGTGTGTGTTCTGACTGCCCCACTGACCAGCTGTTTCCCCATCTCTCCCCCTCTCCTGGGCCCTTGTATGCCCTGAGACACAACAGTATTGAAATTAGGCCAATTAATAAGCTTACAATGACCTCTAAGTGTTCAAATGAAAGGAAGAGTCACATGTCTGTCACTTGAAATCAAAAGCTAGAAATGATTAAGCTTAGTAAGAAACTCATGTCAGAAGCCATGATAGGCTGAAAACTGGACAAACAGTTTTGTGCCAAACAGTTAGCCAACTTGTGAATGCAAAGGGAACATCCTTGAAGGAAATTAAAAGTGCTGCTCTAGGGAACACACAAATGGTATGAAAGTGAAACAGCCTTATTGCTAATACAGAAAAAATTTTAATGGTCTGGATAGAAGATCAAACCAACCACAACATTCCCTTAAGCCAAAGACTAATCCAGAGCAAGGGTCTAACTCTCTTCCATTCTATGAAGCTTGAGAGAGGTGAGGAAGCTTCAGAAGAAAACTTTGAAGCCAGAAGAGGTTGGTTCATGAGGTTTAAGGAAAGAAGCTGTCTCCATAACATAAAAGTGCAAGGTGAAGCAGTAAGTGCTGATGTAGAAGCTGCACCAAGTTATCCAGACAATGTAGGTAAAATAATTCATGATGGTGGCTACACTAAAAGATTCTCAGTGGAGACAAAACAGCCTTCTATTAGGACTTCCATAGCTAGAGACTATGGACTTCCATAGCTAGAAAGGAGAAGTCAATGCCTAGTTTCAAAGTTTCAAAGGATGGGCTGATTCTCTTGTTAGGGACTAACACAGCTGGTGACTTTAAGTGAAGCCAGTGCTCATTTACTATTCTGAATAACTCTAGGGCCCTTAAGAATTATACTAAACCCATTCTGTCTGTGCTCTGTAAATAAAACAACAAAGCCTGGATAACATCTGTTTACAATATGTTTTAGTGAATATTTTAAGCCCACTATTGAGAACTACTGCTCAGAAAAAGGATTTCTTTCAAAATATTACTGCTCATTGACAATGCACCTGGTCCCCCAAGAACTCTGATGGAGATGTACAAGGAGGTTAACGTTGTTTTCATGTCATCCATGTTAACATAACATCCTTTCTATAGCCCATGGGTCAAGGAGTAATTTTTACTTTCAAGTTTTATTATTTAAGAAATACATTTTCTTATAAAGCAGAAACTAACACACATTGTAAAGCAATTATATTCCAATAAAGATGTTAAAGAAAAAAAAGGAAATACATTTTCTTAAATGGGCTATGGTTAAAAGGCTATGTTTGCCATAGATATTGATTCCTCTCATGCATCTGGACAGAGTAAATTGAAAACCTTCTGGAAAGGATTCACCATTCTAGATTCCATGGAGAACATTTGTGACTCATGGGAAGAGGTCAAAATATCAACGTTAACAGGAGTTTGGAAGAAGTTGATTCCCACCCTCATGCATGACTTGGAGGGGTTCAATACTTTGGTGGAGGAAGTAACTGCAGATGTGGTAGAAATAGCAAGAGAACTAGAATTAGAAACAGAGCCTGAGATATGACGGAATTGCTGCAGTCTCATGGTAAAACTTTAATGACTGAGGAGTTGCTGTTCATGGGTGAGCAAAGAAAGTGTTTTTTTCTTTTAGATGGAATCCACTCCTGGTGAAGATGCTGTGAAGATTGTTGAAATGACAACAAAGGATTTATAATGTTACATAAAGCATTGGTAGGTTTGGAGAAGACTTACTCCAATTTTAAGGAAGTTCTACTGTGGGTAAAATGCTATCAAACAGCACAACCATAACTTGTGAAAGGAAGAGTTGATTGATTCAGCAAACGTCACTGTTGTCTTACCTGAAGAAGTGGCCACGGCCACCCCAGGCTTCAGCACCCCCCCCCCGAGGCGTCAGCAGCCATCAACAACCAAGCAGGACCCTCCACCAGCAAAAATATTATGACTCACTAAAGGCTCAGATGATGGTTAGCATTTTTTAGCAATAAAGTATTCTTTAATTAAGGTATGTATAGTGTTTTTTTAGACATAATGCTATTATATACTTAATAGGCTACATTATAGTATAAACATAACTTTTATGTGCACTGGGAGACCAGAGAATTCGGGTGACTTGCTTTATTGTGATATTCACTTTATTGCAGTGGTCTGGAATTGAGTCTGCAACATCTCTAAGATATGCCCGCATAAGGATGCGGGAAAGAGTAGTGGGTACCAGTAAATTGAAGGGAATTCCAAGTATAATGGGAAATGAAGGTCACAAAAACAACAGCTATGTACCAGGCTTAGAGGGCAACAATACAGACTGGAAAGGGCTCTGGGAGAGGTTTCTTCATGAAGATAAGATTTATAAATAACTGAATTGTCTTAACATTTCAGGATAGTTTTGAGCCAAATTTATAATAAATGTATAGAAAATGGAGATAGAAAGACAGCAAGAGAGAGAGAAATAAATATTCCAAGGTAAAGGAAAGAAAAAAAGTGTGGTTTGGAATGAAGAAGCAATTGTGGTATATAATTACATGGTTTACCTGTTGATGGCACTTGCATAATTACAATAATTATAATTGAGTGGGTGGGGTGGGAAGGGTGGTATATGGCAGGAGGAAGGGTGGTGAAAGAAATAAATCTTCTTCTACTGATATAGTGAAAGGCCAATGCATAATGCCTAAACCTGAAAAACTAAGGCAGAAATAAAGGCATTGTATTAAATGAAACAGAGGTAAATACCAAAATAAAAACAGAAAGAGAAAACAGCTAAAGCAAATTAAATCAATTGCCTCTGGAGAAAGGGAAATTGGGGAAATATTGGGGAGAGGGACTACTCTTTTCTTGACAACTTTATAGAACAATTTGAGTCTTTAAATATAATACTATGATAAAAAATTTAAAGGCAATATTTTAATTACCACATTAATCAACAAAGATAAGTTTGTTAAATGTTTCTCCTTTCTTTCATCTACATGGGAAAAATTCCTTGGAGAAAGCTTACTGCCTTTCTCTATGCCCTACAAACGCCCCCACCAAAGTCTGCCGGAGAGAAAATATATGAAATTAATCATATTGGCTATCCTTACCTTACTTCACCCATAGATTCATTCTTTCATTCATTCTATACACACTGTGTTCTTTCACTGTGCCAGGCATTGGGCTAGGTCTAAGAAAATCAGACCCATAAACAGATGGATAGATATATATATATGGATGCATGGATAGATAGATAGATAGATAGATAGATAGATAGATAGATAGATAGATAAATACATAATGGATAGATGTATTCTGCATGTGTGATAAGTTGAAGCAGATGCTCTATGTGACCCACCCATGTGCCTCTGACCTTAGCAGTTCTAATGAGCTCAGCAGTTTCTAACTGCCAATATCTATATTTCTGTGTCTTGTGTCTTTTTCCAGAATTTCATAAGGTCACTTCTACCTGCATGTGCCTCTCCTAGGTGGCTGCCCCTGTGGAATCCATGGTGGGGAGGAACAGAGAGTAAGATTTCCACATGAAGCACCAAGAGGGAGAGTAGAAGGACTGAGTTAGGAATACTCAACTGCTTCTCTCAAACTTGCAATTAGGAATCCTCCTCCACTCAATGGGCACTGCTTCCACATCATACCCACCCCTAATAATCATCATTTTTTTAAATTAACATAATGGACATACCATGAACCTACCATCAGCCAGTCATGTGACTTTTGATACAGTCCTGATCCTAATATATGAGAACACTTCTTTGTGAACATTGACAGACAGTGTGGGCATTGTCCCCAGAAGACTCCAAAATAGAAGTTAATTCCAAGGTCACTCTGCACCTAAGATTGTAAATGAATCTGCTTTTCTATTTACCATTCCAAAATAGCTCATCAAAATTTTACAATGATATTAAAAACCTAGAGATATTTCAGTCATAAAATGCCAACAAAATATTGATAGATGTCCCAAATTTGAATATAAAATCCCTCTCAGTATGAAGTTCCCAGGAAAAAAGTTTAAGGTATAAAGAAATCAATCTCCAAAATCCAATTTTGTTCTCAAATTAATATCCAGATAATTTTTTAATTAAAAGTTTTCATATACGTTAGTTTTGCATGCAGTTGTAACCAATAATATAAAGAGATTCAGTGTATCCTTTACATAGTTTCCTCAAGTGACATGATCACTTATAAAACAATTTTACAACCAGGATATTGACATTGATGCAGTCAAGATACAGAACATTTTCATAACCACGAGGATCCTTCAGGCTGCCCTTTTATAACCACACCTCTCTCCTACCCTCATCCCCTCTTTAACTCTTAGCAATCACTAATTTGTTCTTAATTTCTATAATTTTATCATTCAAAAGATGTTATATTAATGGAATCATATATAATGTGTAACATTTGGGGATTGCGATATTTCATTCACCTCTTAACAGTATTTTTCACAAAGCAAAATTCTCAATCTTAATGAAGCCCACTTTATCATTTTCCCCAGAATTGTACATCTGGTGTCAAGTCTAAGAACTCTTTATCCCTAAGTCCCGAAGATTTTCTCCTATGATTTTCCTAAAGTTTTATAGTTTTACATTTATGCCCATGATCCATTTTAAGTTAATTTTTGTATAAGATGTGAGACTTAGGTGAAGTTTTGTTTTGTTTTGTTTTTTTCCTATGAATGTTTGATTTCTCCAACACCATTTGTTGAAAAAGCTATCATTCCTCCATTGAATTCCTCCTACACTTTTGTGAAAAATCACTTGGGCATATTTGTGTGGGTCTACTGCTGGGTTCTCTATTCTGTTCCATTTAACTATATGTATCTAGCATTCCTCCAAGACCATACAGTATTTACTGGAGCTATATAATTTTGAAATTAGGTAGGCTGATTATTCTTTCGACAATCATTTTAACCACTCAAGTTCAATTGCCATTCCATAAATTTTTTGTAATGATCTTTATAGCTACAAAAGATCCCTATAGCTGGGATTTTGAAAACAGCAGGGTTAAACCTGTATACCAACTTGAGGAGAATTGTTATCTTTACTATTGGGTCTTCTAATTCATGAATGCCTTCTTTGATATTACTTAGGTTTCTTTGATCAATATTTTGTAGTTTTCACAATTACAAGCTCTATACATGTTTTGTTAGAAATACAACTAAGTATTTCATTTCCTTGTTAGATTTATAGATTTAAATTGTTGTATTTTAATTTTTGGTGCCCATGTGTTTATTGCTAGTATGTACAAATACAATTTATTTTTGTATGCTTATCTGGATTCCTATGATCTTGTTGAACTCACTTACTAGTTCTAGTGTTTATTTGTAGATTCCTTGGAATTTTCCACATAGACAATTATGTCATGTGTGTATAGGGACAATTTTATTTTTCCTTCCAATCTATATAAGTTTAAGTTCCTTTTCTTGCCTTGTTGTACTAGCTAGAACATTCAGCACCTTTTTGAATAAGAGTAATGAGAGCAGACAATTTTACAATGTTCTCAATCTTGGGGGGAAGCATTCAATTTTTCACCAATAAGGATAATATTAGCTGTAGGTGTTTGTAGATGTTCTTTACCAGTTTAAGTTCTCCTCTATTCCTAGTTTACTGTAAGACATGTTTGTTTGTTTGTTTTGTTTGTTTGTTTTAATCATGAAAGGGTGTTGGATTTTGGCAAACCATTTTTCTGCATTGATTGATATGCTCATGTGATTTTTCCTCTTTAGCTTAATATCATGATGGATTACATAGATTGATTTTCAAATCAATCTGACCAGCCTTCCATCTTTGGAATAAACCCTACTTTGTCATGGTATATAATTCTTGCTATATATTGCTGAATTCTATGTTTCAATATTTGTTAAGAAGTTTTGCATCTATATTCATGAAGATTATTGGTCTATGGTTTTCTCTCTCTTTTTTTTTAAACTGTCTTTGTCTAGTTTTGCAATCAGGGTAATTGCTACCTTCCTAAAAATGAATCAAGAAGTGTTTCTTCCTCTTCCATAATCCATGAGAAATGGTCTAGATTTGATAATGCTTCTATCAATGTCTGGAAAAATTCCCAGTGAAATCATCTGAGCTTGGAGATCTTTGAGTAGAGTTTTAAAATTAAGAATTCAATTTCCTTAATAGTTACACAGCTATTCACAGTATCTATTTCATATTGGATGAGGTATGGTATTTTGTGTTTTTTGAAGAATTGCCTAACTTGTATATTTATGTGCGTAGAATTTTTTGTGACATTCCTTTATTATCCCCATGATGTCTGCAGGAAATGTGGTAATATATTCTGTTTCATTTCTGATATTAGCAATTTGTAACTTCTCACTTATTTTGTTAGTTTTGCAACATATTTTTCATTTTTAAAAATCTTTACAGAGAGTAAGTTTTGTTTCATTGTTTTTTCCAATTGTTTTAGTTTTCAATTTCATTAATTTCTGTTCTTACCTTTATTGTTTCCTTCCTTCTATCTGCTTTGGATGCATTTTATTCTTTTTCTATGTTCTTGAGATTGGAGAATAAATTATTGATTTATGATGTTTCCTATTTTCTAATGTATGAATCTAATGCTATAAATTTACCTTTCAGCATTGCTTTAGCTGTGTCTCACAAATTTTCTTATGTTGTAGTTTCATTTTCTTTCCGTTTAGTGTGTTTTTAAATTTCTTATGAGACATTGACTATGGATTACTTAGACATGTGTTGTTAGTTTCCATGTATCTGGAAACTATACTTTTATTTCTGTTAGTGATTTCCAGTGTGATCAGAGAACACACTTTGTATGATTTCAATTTTTCTAAGTTTTGCTGAAGTTTGTCTTATGGCCCCAGATAGTATCTATTTTAGTATATATCCCATGTGCACTTGAAAAAAATGTTATTCTGCTATTTTGGGGCAGAATGCTCTATAAATGTTGATTAGATCCTCTTGGTTGCTGATGTTGTTGAGTTTTCCTACATCCTTTCTGTGTTTCTGTTTATTTGTTCTATCAATTGATGACAGAAGAATTTTAGCATCTCTTAACTATAATCGTCAACTTGTTCATGTGTCCTTTTAGTTCTATCAGTTTTTGCTTTATATATTTTGCAGCTCTGTTGCTTGGTCAAACACATTTAGGATTACTGTGTCATCTTGGTTGAATGACCATTTTATCATTGTATAATGTCTCTCTCTGTCTCTGGTAATTTTCTTTCTCTGAAGTCTACTTTATCTGACACTAACATAGCCATTTATGTCTTCCTTTGATTAGTATACGTATGATATCTATTTTTTTATCCTTTCACTTTCAGCCTGCCTAATTCATTGTATTTGATGTGAGTTTCTTGCAGGCAGGATATGGTGGGTCATGTTTTAAAATCTACTCTTCTAATCTCTGTCTTTTAATTGGCATACTTAAACCATTTACATTCAAAGTAATTATTGGCACAACAGGACATAAGTCTGTGCCCACTGGGATTTTCACAAGTCTGGGATATATGAGGGGAAAAAAAAGAAAAGAAAGAAAGAAATCTCCATGAAACTCTACCATGTTGTTCCTCAGGTCTGAGGTGCATAGCCAGGCTACCCTCTTCTCTCCACTTTTCAGAGGCTTCCTAGGTTTGTTTTCTATATAACATCCAAGATTTTTAGTTTTACTTAGCAAAAAGAATAGGAAAATATGTCTCCTGCATTTTTCCCAGAAGCAAAATATCCAAAGAATTTTATGTTATCCCCCTACTTCAAATTCTGCTCAGATTTATAGCTCATATTTTATTCTCATGCTGAGAAATCCTTAACATCTGGAGAGTGTCAGGATTCTTTCAACAGCTGGAGCATGAGCTGTCTTCAGCCAGGAAAGGGTGTCATTCCTCCAGCAAGTCCAGAGCTGAGTTGATCATCCCATAATCTCTGGCCTCATTTTTTTTGGACACACAGTGAGGCATGCGAGATCTTAGTTCCCCGACCAGGGATGGAACCTGTGCCCCCTGCAATGGAGTCCTAACCACTGGACCACCAGGGAATTCCCTTTCGCCTCATTTTTATAATAAGTTAAACAGTTAACAGAACATATACAAGTATCACAATATCGGCTTCACACCCACAGATCGAAGAGAAAAAATATTCCTCAGATAGAACCCAGATAATGCATGTTTCTTAGAAAAAGTGCCATCTCCCAAAAAACATGTGCCTGAAAATTCAATGGAGTTTGAGGGAAAGTGAGGATGGGGGTAAAATTCCTCTTTGTTTCAGCTTCCTCCTGTTCCCTGTGCTGACATCTAGGACCCAGGACCTGTGCACCTAAACACAATTTGGATGAGTATGAATGAGTGTGGGGTACAGTGAACATACATTTAACTTTTTATTTTATATTGGAGTATAGTTGATTTACAATGCTGTGTCAGTTTCAGGTGTACAGCAAAGTGATTCAGTTATACATACACATGTATGTATTCTTTTTCAGATTCTTTTCCCATCTAGGTCATTACACAGTATTGAGCCGAGTTCCCTGTGCTATACAGTAGGTCCTTGTTGGGTATCCATTTTAGATATAGTATTGGGTACATGTCAGTCCCAAACTCCCTAACCATCCCTCCCCATCTTCCCACCCTTCTCCCTGGTAGCCATAAGTTCATTCTCTAGGTCTATGAATCTGTTTCTGTTTTGTAAATAAGTTTATTTGTGAACACAGATTTAGTAAAAAAAAAAAAAATAGTGATATAACTCAGTTGGAAAGATGGGGGGCCTCTGAGGGTAAAGAAAACAGGAAAGAGATGTGGTGAGAGATATGAGAGGGCTAAATCCTAACCTCATGTATCAACAAATGATACATGAAGATGGTAAGTACAAAAGCAGTAGTATTGGCATTATATTTAGAAGTATGACAGTAAAGGCAAGAAGAAAGTCAAAAATCTTGAAACTGAAGGCTGGGGAGTTATGCAGTGAGGGGTCAGCTGTTTTATTGTGATCTTTCTTAGGGCTGTTTGATCTTTTAACCATGTGCATGCATTACAAATCCAAGTATAAAAATTAAGAGGTTGATCCTGTGGACGCCCCTCTGCCTGTATCAGCTAAGGGGTGCCCGTCGCTTCTTACCACCCACCTCCTTTTCATGCATGCTGACCTAGCTCACACCATATCCCACTGCAGTGACTGACAGGCCAGAACACAGGTCAAGACTGCCAGGTTTTCTCAGTCTGTCTGGTTCAAATCTTGGCTTTGAAGCCAACATTCAAGTCAAATCAAATGAAATCAAATCAGCAAATGCTCATGGTGCACCCACTGAGAAGTGTGGAAAGGAATGTAAACCCACCCCTGATGTATAAGGGGCTACAGTTAACAAGTGAACATTGGGAGTCAAGAATACAAGCATCTCCATGAGGGCTTCAAAATGCACATTTGTCATAAGAACTGCCAGCCACATAAGAACTGCCAGCCACAGAGCTGAATAAAGTCTGGTCCTCCTTCCTCATTTAACAAAGTAGGAAACTAAGGCCAAACAGGGACTATACCCTGCACTCAGCCTGCTGTAACTCACAGGGGCTCAGATGAGCTGCAAAAAAGTAAAACCAGAAGCTTTCACCCATGCAGAGAACAGGGGTTGGAGCTTAGTTTGCAGACCTACCTGGATGCCAGATCTGAGTGTGCAGAGTCTCTCCCTGGCTTCAAGCTGCTCAGGAGGCTGGTGGGAGCTCTGCTCAAGCTAAACCCCTATTTGCATAAATGGTTTTTATCTCCTAAGTATTTTGCACATCTGTCCTCTTTTCTTCACTGTCAAGACCATCACCACCTGGTCTAAGCCACCTTCCTTTTTCCCTGGACGGCTGCAACTGTCTTTAAACTGGTTTCCTCAAATCCTCTCTGACTCTTTGTAATCAGTTCTTTGGACCATAGCCAGAGTAATATTTAAAATAAGCAAACAAACACATGTGATAATGCCAATGATTTGCTAAAAACCCTTTAATGGATAAAAATAAGAAACAAAAACAGACAAAGCAACCCTTTGAATATGGTGCCCAAATTCTGTCTGGTCCATCACTCCTCCCCCATTTCCTCAGCCTCCTGGGGGCCTCTCTGCCTCACCCACTCACCATCTTTAGGTCTTTCTTAATCAGCGTACTCCTACCTGCCACAGGGCCTCTGCACATGCTGCTTCCTTGATCTGGAGTGTTTCCTCCCTCTCTTCACTTAATTAAGTCGGATATCAGCTGGAGAGACATGTTCTCAACAAAGCTTCTCTTGACCCACCTGACTAGGCCAAACACCTGGCTAGGACTTTTTAAATTTTACACTCAAGTGTGTTCTTTAATTACTGGCTATCTCTCAACCAGGCTGATTCTACAAGAACAAGAATCATTTCTTTTTTGTATGATGATTACAACCATAACCTCAGTTCACTGTCAATTACTTAGCAGATGGTGGGTTAATATTTTATCAATGACTGCATGAATGAATGAAGAATCTGAGAGAAACCTGTTTTTTTTAATCTTTTTTTAAACTTTTTATTTTATATGGGAGTATAGTTGATTAACAATGTTAATTTCAGGTGTACAACAAAGTGATGCGGTTATACATATACATGTATCTATTCTTTTTCACATTCTTTTCCCAATTAGGTTGTTACAGAATATTGAGCAGAGTTTCCTGTGCTATACAGTAGGTCCTTGAAGTAAGTCTGACAGAGAAAGAAATATCGTATGATATCGCTTATCTGGGAAATCTAAAAATAAAATGGTACAATAAACTTATTTACAAAACAGAAACAGATTTAGAGAATGAACTTATGATTACAAACCTGTTTTAAATTAATGAACAAGCCATTAGTGAGAACCCTTCCCCTGCGCTCCTTCCTTTGTTAAATAGCATGCATGTAGACAAGGTTTTGTTTGTGATTCAGTGTCAAAACAAGAATAAGAAAAGCTGCATGTCTCTGTCTGTACAACACAGCACATGCTCCTCAAAATGAAATCACTCATTGGCTGTGGATGACTTTCAGTGTGAAAGGTTGACCCTAAATGTTTTGATTCATCCCCTTGTCCCTCAGCTGGCGACCTTTTAGTCAAAGATAGACGTCCAGTGCTCTAGCAGCTTCTGGTGCTGTCTCTTAATTAAAGGGAGCTCAAAAAGCACCCAAGGATTTCTCAGCCTCTTGGCAGACAGAGGCCCTGCAATGATCTTTCTGAAGCCCCGGCAGAAAACCAGGAGGACCTAACAGGACAGGCTTCTGAAATAGACAGAATGTCCCTGCAGAGGCCACTCCCTGCTGAAATGTCTCGGACCTGAGGGTGCCAGCAGCTGGTGACCCAGAGCTTAGCCAGGTAAGTGCAAAGACCTTGTCACCTAACAGCAAGATGGCACAACAGGAAAAGAGCATCACAAATGGTGACTAAAGGTTAAAGTTTCAGCCACACATGGGCACATACCTCAAGGCACAATTTGCCAACGATGTGCCCTGGCTGTGTTTTTACCTGAGTCTGAGTTTTTGGTACATAAAATTGTTGTAAAAATAGGGCAGTCATGGCTATGAAATGAGATTACCTATGTAAAGTGCTCAGGAAAGCACCGGGCACAGAGCAGCCCTGGGTCAGGGTTAGAAAGCACAGATGACAGAGTGGATGCCTTGAGTTCCAGCACCAGCTGGGTATCTGAATATTGTGACCTTGAGCACGTTGCTGGGGGTGGGAGACTGGGGCTCTGGGGGTGAAGAGCATTGTAGCGGTGGAGGAAGCGGCCAGGCTGAGTTCACGTCTGATGGAAAGATCCATTAAAACAGCTGCTGTTTATGAAGCCCTGGCTCCATGCACCTTCCAGGCACTCACGTCTAGACTTTCTATTCTCTCTTGAGGTAGGAGACTCTCACAGTGGTAACTGCCTCTGTACTTGAGTCTGCCTTGTTTTCCTGTTTTCAATAAACAGCAGCCTGAGAAGGCCACCTGCCCAGGTCCCTGAGTCAGGGAAGTTCTGTACAGGCAGGAACCCTCCAACATGCTCTATGCTGTTATTGGGGACAGGGGCTTCTTCCTGTTATCATGCCTGCCAGTAAATTTCTCCACGCAAGTTCCCTCATGCTCTGTTAATCTCCAGATTTCTGCAAACATTGCAGGAGAGGAAAGCAATGCAGAAGCCCATTTCTTCTCCCTCCTGTCCAGGCTCTGCCTCCTCAACTAGAATGTATTCTAAGTGCAGATGCAAACAGCTAATTCCCCACCTGGCAAGAGCTGCTGGGAAGCATAAAAAGTAGGTTAGCCCATCAAAGTCATTTGTCCCAAGGGGATACATGACCAAGCAATAGAAAAATGTGTTAATTTGGCCAGAAAAAAAAATGTGTCTCTCAATGAATCATGGTTACAAAAGGAGTTTGAAGTAAACCCCTCCAACCATCCATTATTCATTCAGCCATTCATCCGTTTACTCATTTAACAGATACTTAGAATCAGACCCTGTACAGGAGACTGGAAATACCAAACCAAAAAGGAGGTCCATGTACAGGAGAAAGTTCACAGGGCTTTGGCACCAAACTGACCTAGGTTTGAATTTAAATTCTGCCTTTTACTTGCTGAATAGCCTGAAGTTAACTGCTTAACATCTCTGAGCCTTAGTTTCTTCATCCATAAAATGGGAATAATAAATAGCAACCATTGAGGGTATCATACAGTATAAATATGTCAAATGTCTATAAAGTGCTATTATCATTGTTATCAGTGTTATTGCTACTATTCTAAAGAAATAGTAGACTGCCCTTAAGAAAACCAAAAATGAATAAGTTAGAACTGGCATTTGTAATTATAACCTATTATTTCACGGAACTCCCTTTCTAGAATGAAAGAGGGAGGAATACAGAGGTTGAGAGACATTCATAAGACAGAAATTCAGTAGTTTTAGTATCAGACATACATGGGCTATCCTATCTCCTGCATCTGTCAGCAACCATAACCATCAATATCTTATTATTTATTACTCAGCTTTGTGGGCCTGAGCAAAGCAAATGTAGTAGGTAATAGGGAATACCCCCATTCACACAGGCAGATGGCTGAGAAAGCAGTCAGAGTCAGAGTGCACCATGAGCTGAGCTTCCTTCCATCAGCAAGTGAAACTGTGACTACAAAGGCAAGTGTGCCCAGGGATGTGCAAATGGGATGACAGCTCTTCTCCTCCATTGGGTCCTAAAATTGGCACACAAACATTTTAAAAATAAGGTCACTAATATACAAGTGAAGTGAGGTCATGTTTGCATGCTCATTAGATGCCAGGCATTATGCCAATATATTTGTTAGTTATAAAAATTAACCATTTTTAAAACCATTATATTATGTAACACAACAGCCCTGTGAGCCATTATCATCCTCATTTTACAACTGATGGTGCAGAAAGATCAGAGATATGGAGGAACCTGCCTGAAGTCCCACAGCTGGTGAAGCCATTATTGGATCGTGGAGCTTTCTGACTCCAAACCAGGGACTTGCTACTGACACAGCCTCTTCTACATTGTGGACTCTTCCCTGTTTGGCCCTTCAGTTTCTTTGGGGGTGTGGAGAGGGGTTATGTTTAGTACTTGATATACCACAAAGGTACTTCCTGACTTGAACGAAAGTGGTGACCCCTCTTTCTTTAATGGTGTAATGATTCTGAACCTAGCAACTACCAGTTTGAGTGTTTGATTGGAAATGATGCTTAGAAAATACTTCACAAAGAGCTGTAGTAATCTGTTGTATGTAAAAAGGACCAGAGATCCCACTAATCCTGGTTTTTGACTAAAATCCCTTTAATGATTTCTTTAATTATTTTTTTTCACTTTATTAAACAAGATGAATTCCAAATCCTACCTGAAAGTGTTTATAATTTTATGCAACTGTATGTTATTGCCCAAGATAAGTGGGTTACCTTCCAAGTTCAATGCATGAACAAATATTGTGTAAACAAAGGAGTATCCTCACAGTAGATCTGTACAAAATTTGTCTAAAAAGATGTGGGGGAGGCACAGCCCCACCCCGTTTTACAGATGAGGAGGTCAAGGCTTATGGGGCTGAACATCTTCAAGAAGACCTCACATTTCATTCAACAATGAATTTGAATTTGAACCCAGCATAGACAGACCCTTTCCATTGCCACACAACCTTCCTTCATACAAGTCCGGTTTTCTTTATCAGGATATCCTGGTAAAGTCTCGGAGCCACGATGTTTTGTAAGTATTATTAAACTTGACCTAACTCATTATTATAAGTCTTGCCTAGTCGCAATGGCAATAATCGATCTGGCTGCACTACTGAGACACCTCAGGTGACACCATGATGGGAGATAGAGCCCACCGCACCTCTTGGGAACTTTGGAAAAACAATGGCAACCTGACTTTTACTAAAATCCAAGGAATGTTCCATACAGTAGCATGGCTTTCTGGGCTGCTTGCTGGAGGATCACAAGACCTTTCAGGACAAGGCCCTCCCTTCTGCACATATCCCAGGACAGGTTTCAGAAGCTCTTGCCCCAAAGTAGCAGCACTTCCTTTGCAGTTTCTTTCCTTCCTCTTCCATTCTGGCTCAGTAGGGGGATGGGGAGTCTGGCTGCGGCCACCTTGATTACCTGGGGTGCTGACAGTCACCGCTGCTTTGTGTTTCTGGGATATGGGCAGATGCAGACACTCCACTTTTCCTTTGTGTGGGGCAGTGAAGTCTAGCGTGTCTTCTTCAGCATGCTTTACTGAGCCGCGGGTGCCGGGGAGCCCTCTGCTCTGTTGGCTTATTCCCCAGAGCTGCCCAAGGACACTGTGTACCCCAAAGAGCATTCACCTTCCTCACAGGGACTCATGTACCCTCACTTCCGCTGCCAGCTTCGTTCTCTCTCTCTCTGTCTGTCTGTCTCTCTCTCTCTCCAGGGTTGTCCTGGGAAATCCTACCTTGCTGACAGTCCACGCTCCACGCCCACTGTCTCTGCTATCAGAGACAGCTTGGCCAGCAGTTCTCCAGACTGCGGCCCTAAAGTAACAGGGTTTCTTTCAGAGTGAAGGAACAGCAAAATAAATGGGGGAAATAACTTCACAGGCTGGGACAGCCGGTGAAAGAGTGAAGGGCAGCTGGCAGGTCCCAGCCCTGACCCATCAGAGAAGCAGCCCTGCCCTGAGAACGGGCTCTGGTGAACCCCACACCTCAAGGATCTAGTTCATCCCCCCCGTGGCCGACCCCTGTAGACACAGACCTGTTTTCTTATGCAGGGCCTTCATCCCCGTGTCCGTACTCCTATAGCCCCTTCCCACCTTTCATGGGGGAAAGGTCTTTTTCGTGTAAAACCAATCTATTTGGCTTTACTTTCTGCCCTTTCTCTCAAAAACAAGCATTTCCCAATTACGTAGTTGCTCGGCCACGATATGAGTCCAGAGGCGGTAAAAAGTATGTGTTGCACTGTGTGGGAGGCCCAGGCTTGCCTCACAGTGCAGTTCCATCAACACTTATTGGACAATTATTGTATGCCAGGACATGCATAGTCTTTACTTGGCTATGTAGAGAATCATCAGACACAATCACAGCCAACAACAAAAAAAGGCATTCTCTAAGGTGGTTATCTTAGTCACCTGGGACCCCTGTAACAAAATATCATAGTCTGAGTGGCATAAATAACAGACATTTATGTCTCACGGTCCAAAACCTAGCAAGGAAAATTCCATCAGATCTTAAGACTCAGAAATAATCCTCCTTGACTTAATATTCTACCTTCCAGGCTTCCATTCATTGGGCAAACACAGAACTGCAGTGAATCAACTTTCAAAACACAAGACCACTTTCTGTCAGTGATTGGGAGTATGGGGCTGCCAAACTGTGTGTCCTTCCTTTGTCAATAGCTGTTCCTGCATTACTCAACATCCAAATATTAAAATTCAATGGTATAAACCAGACAAGGAATATTTAGACCCATATCAAGAAGGCTACAAAAGTAGGGGAGGGCAATGCAGACTGCTCAAGGAAACAACACTTTATAAATGCAAACCCACTCAGGAAACTGCATATCTCTGGGTAAGTCAGAGAGAATGAAGGTGAAAGGAGAGATTTTAAAACCTTTTGTCCATCAGCAGGTTTTGTGTCATTTCTGTTAGAATTGCACATCTTTGTACAGTTCATGTCCATGATTAACAGCCAGACCTGGGCTCACTTAACGGGGGCGGGGGGGGGGACCATGTCTTAATCGCCTCTAAGTAAGCACATACTCACAGCAACCCTCTGAGTTAGGAGATATTTTTAGCATTTTGTGAATAAGGGAACTGAAGATAAGCAAAATAAAGAAGTAGTTCAAGGTCACATAGCCAGTAAGTGGCTCAGACACGTTTTCTTTCTCCAAAGCCAGTTTTCTAAAATATACTCCCTGGTATGATATCTGTCCTGTGAAAATGTGCCTATAGTTACTGAATCTCTTCTCTTTTTGTTTTAAAAGGGGCATTAGCATTGAAAAGGCTCAAAAATATCCTTCAGTAAAGACCTCACTTACCTTTGTTTAACTCAGAGCTGCTCAACCCCATGTGACTACAGAGACCTTTTATCATATCAAATGCACCTTGAAAGACTCTGAACCAGTATCCTGATGCCTCCCCCTTCTCCCCAGTAAAAAGCTGTTTCTCTGGTCCATGAGCATGAAAAAGCAACCCAAAATTTGACAGATGGATGAGTAAAAGCCCAGGAGACAGTCCAGGGAGGAGCAGTGAGCTCCGGCTGGAGTCACAGGTCACATGTAGGTGTGTGAATGTAAATTTAAGTTACCTAAAATTAAATAAAATAAGATTTTTTAGTCACATCAGCCATGTTTCAAGCCTACAAAAGCCAGATGTGGCCAGTAGATACCGTATTTGACAGCTGAGGTACAGAACATTGGCATTATGGCCTAAAGTTCTATTGGACAAACAGGGCTGAAACTTAGAGTCAAGGCCTTCATATGGACTTGAATTAGCCCCACTTGTAGAATTAGCCCCAGTGACCTGATTAAAAAGATTCCCGCCATTGTCCTCTAAGCTCTGTGGCCATCCTCAACTATTGGAAAGGGCTTAAATGCTGGCTTATCTTCCTTCTCTGAAGATGAGACTATTGCCTACACTTTCTTACTTCTTAAGGGTGATGGGAATAAAATGTGATAATATATACAGAAACTATTTCAATTCATATAATATCTTTCTGGCTAAAACTCAAAAATATCATTATGTCCCTCTAAGAACTATGCTTTCTCCATATTTAGAAACATAAATATTCAGGTACTTATATCATCCCTTTTGAATGAAGCCCAACATTATAAGTAATGAGTTTTTTAAAATCCTACTGCTTTTTACTGGCTCCATTATCAAAATGATGCTTCTATAGCTATCTTGCCTTCCACTGCCAGGCAAATTTTCCTAGATGTCTATTTTTCCACACCCTCCCCTGCTCAAAAGCCACCAGTGGCTCCCTACTGTGTTTAATTCCAATTCCTCCTCACTCAGGCTTTCCAACCATCAATGTGGTCCACTCCGCACCCTCACTCAGCCTCTTCCATAAACAGCACAGAAAGAACAGTCATGGACTGCCTTCTCTTAGAGGGACAAGAATGATCAAGAACCACGCCTCAGGAACAGGAGGAGGAACTGAGACCATGTTCCCACTCCCGTGCCCTTGTTCACAGACCTCCCCCTCAGGATGTGGTCCACGTTTATCAGGCTTCACAGACAGTGGGTCTGCAAACAGGAAGTCTGAAGGCAAAAAGGTCATGTTTTCTCTAATTTTCTTCCTAAGGTGTCTTATCAAATATACAAGTTTGCTAAGCACAAGGCTTATCAGGTCTAAGGGGTAATATGTGTCCTCCTTCCTTTAAGCCATGCTTAACACACCCTCAAATCAATATCCAAAACTTCCCTTTGCTCATGTCCCTTTCTCACATTTCATCCTTCAGTAAATTTTGTTGCCATTTTGGGTAAAGTCTCAGACTCTGAGCCTGGCATTCAAGGCCCTTCACGATCTGTCTCTTCAGGCTTATCGCAACCATTTCTTGTACCTGAAATTGCAGCAAGACTAGGGGCTCATTGTCTCCTGGGTTATCCCTTCTATTCTTTCTTTGAGCACATTGAGCATCCTCCTTCTTTGATTCTACACCTTCAGCTTCAAGGAGTGCACTGGATTTCTTTAAACCCAGAATGAAAATCGAACTCCCCATTATGGCCTTTAAAACTTTCCATGTGGGTCTCATTGGCTTCATCGGTCTCATGCCATGCCACTCACCACTACCTTGGTCATGAGGACACAGCCACACTGACCTTTCTGTCCTTGGCTGAGCTACACTGTTACCACCTCAGAGCCTCAGCACTTCCCGCCAAGTGCCTCTCATTCACTGCACCCTGCTGCGCTCCACTTACAGCAGTCATCACTGACTGACATCATTCACTTATTGTTTTATTTGTGCAGGGTGTGTGCTCACCCCACTGCAAAGTTAGAAGTCATAACTTTTGCTATATCTTAGACTAGTACCAGGTACCTAGTACGTAAGTGGTCATAATGATATAATTGATAATTGAATTGGGCTGCCATGGACATAGCAAACAGTTCATTTTGTCCTTCCTTTATCCACTTATTACATAATAATCAGGATCTTATAGTTATCTCAATTGTGACAGTTATCACACTACTTATTTACCTGTGGGCCCCTTATACTGTGAGCCTACTAAAGCCAAGACAGCGTGCTGGTTATGTCTGCATTCACGTTGGCTACCTAGTGCCTGACATGCAGGAGAAGAACAGTAATCACAAAGCATACGCATGAAAGAAAAAGTAACAAAACAATCAAGTATTTTAAAAAGTGACATAGTCCCAGCAAGGATGAAGAGGTACAAAGAAAGAGAGAAATAGCCTCATATAGTAAAGATGTAAAACTTGATATAATTATATATTACAGACTCATGAGCAAAATAAATCAGATAAAAGATACACACTGTAAGAGTCCCTTTATATAAAGTTCAAAAATAGGCAAAATGAATGTATGGTATTTAAAATCAGGGTAGCCATTGATTTGGAAATTTCTCCCACCACCGAGGAGGAGGCGTCAGGAGGGTGTTTCTGTGATGCTGATAGTGTTATGCTTCTGGACCTGGGTCCTGGTTACAAAGGTGTATTTACCGTTGTGAAAATTCATCCATCTGTGTACTTATTAGTATTTATGTTATACTTCAATAAAGAATGCAAAAGAAGTGAATGTGAAATGAAAACGTTTTCAAATTTCCCAGCATACCTGCACTAAAGGTGTTCTGTAGGTAGAAGGAAAATGTCCTTAAACGGAAGCTCAGTTTACTTACAACTGTCTTTTCTGCATAACAAAGTTAATACCTCACACAACCAAATTTATTACTCATCAGCAGTGGTGGGATGGGAAAGAGCAGCCCTTAGCAGGAACGTGATGGATCCTTATGGAAGCAGTGAAGAGCGAAATGTGGAGCTGATCCACACAATCATGCATAAAGCTTCTGCCCAGACATGGTATAATCACATCTGCTTATATCCCACTGCCCAAGGCCAAAGGCAATAGAGGGGTCATTAAGAATCATAAGCGTCATGCAATTGACCGCCCTCAGATGCAGGAGAGAATGAAGAGCAGCACAAAGGATAAATCTAAGTGATTATTGACGAATGAATACAAACAAACACAACACCAAAAATCTGAGATGCGTAACTACATTACAGAAAATGTAAACACTGAAGAGCTATGTAATAGGGATCAGGCAGGAGGCTGAGTACTCCGAAGCCTTTGTACTGTCCACAAAGCGAAAAAGACTAATTTTATTAAACTTTAATAAGTCTGGAATTAATCTTGTAGTCTCTATGGCAATTGCTAACGCAATAATTAAGAACATATAACTAACAAGAAAATATGATGAAAGCGTTACAGTAAAAATGAATTTAAAGTAAGACAAAAAGAGAGAGAAAAAGAACAGAGATGAGAAAGGAGAAGTAGAGGAACAAATAGAAAGAAAATATATCAACAATTACTCTAAATGTTAGTGAACTAAACTTTCCAAGTAAAAGGCAAAGATCATCAGTGTGGATTAAAAATAATAAAAATATGCTGCTTGTAGGAGACTCAAGTTGAATAGTAAGAATGCAAAATGATTGAAAGAAAAAGGCTGCAAAATACTATGCAAACGCAAATCAAGAGAGAGTTGATATGCCTATATTAATATAAGGCAAAGTAGACTTTAAGGCAGGAAGCATTACTAGAGACAAAAAGAATAAAAAGATGTTTTAATTCACCAGGAAGATATAACAAATGCACCTCTGTATGCACGCAATAGCATAGCCTCAAATACATGAAGCTAAAACTGACAGACCTAAAAGTAGAAATAGAAATATATATAAGTATATTGAAAGCTTTCTAGTAATGGATAAAACAAATTGATTAAAATATCAACCAGTATACAGAAAATTTCAACAATATTACCAAACTTGATTTGATTCATAAACATAGAATACTGAACGTAGAGTTCCATTCAAATGTACACAGAGTATTTATCAAAATTAACCATATATTGAGCCATAAAACAAGTCTCAATCTTATAGAAACTCTCTCAGAGAACTGAAAAAGAAAGACTTCTTCCCAACTAATTTTATGAAAGAAAAATACTCTGGATGCTAAAACCTGTCAAGGACATTATGAAAGAGGAAAATAACAAGCAAATATGTCTCATGAACACAAATGCAAAAATCCTAAACAATATATTTGTGGACCAAATTCAATGAAATATAAAAAGAACTATTATAACTATTATATAAAGGTATTGGATTGGCCACAGAGATCATTCAGGGTTTCCATGCCATCTTACAGAAAAACGTGAACGAGCTTTTTGGCCAACCCAACAATTTTATTCCAGGAATGCAAAAAAAAAAAAAAAAACCCTTCAAATTTGGTTCAACATTCAAAAATCATTATAATGAACTACATTAACAAAATAAAGGAAATAGTTATACAATATGTCAATAGATTTGATAAAATTCATCACTTATGATAAAAATAATCTTCACAAAGAATAGAAGTGAACATAATTAATCTGATAAAGAGTTTCTACAGAGACTCTACACAGATATAATACTCATTTGTGAAATGTCGAAAGTTCCCCTCTGATATCAGGGATAAAAGTCAGGGATTCTTGCTATTCAACCTTATATGGGGCATTCTACTTAGTAAACTAAAGGCAGGAAAAGAAATAAAATTTTAAGAATTTGAAAAAAGATAACAAGCAGTCATTATCTTCAGGTGACATGACAAAGTAACCTACAAATAAATTAATAGAATTAATTTAGCAGAATAACTGGATGCAAAATCGAATGTAATTCTCTATACCAGAAGAACTATAGTACACAATGAATGTACTGTACTTTTAGAATGGTACCATAAAAATAGTATTAAAAGACATAAAATACATAAATACAGCAAAATATGTACAAGATCTATATATTGAAAATTAGGAAACTTTCACTGAAATTTTAAAAGGCTTTATCAGTCTGCGTTTGACTAAAGAAATAGAACTGAATATATATTTGATATATTATAAGAAATTGGTTTATGCAATAGTGACTAAACAAGTCCAAAATCTGTAGGAAAGGCAATCAGGAAAGGAAGTTCATGGGCAGGGCTGAAGCTATCATCCAGTTGAAATTTCTCCTCCCTCCTGGGGAAATTTCAGCCCTGCTTTTAAAGGTTTCCAATAGAGTCAGTAAACCACATCCAGATTATTCAGGATAATCTCCCTGACTGTCAACTGTTTAGGGCTTTAATTACATCTGCAAAATTCTTTCACAACAACACCTAGATTAGTGTTTGAATAGCTGAGGACTGCAGCCTAGCCAAGTTCACATATCAACAAAGTGAACACAAATGACGAAATAAATAAAGCTCCATACATGGACTGGAAGATTTTGTATTCTACAAATATTAATTCTTCTCAAATATAGATCTGAAGACACCTTAATCAATATACTTGCAGTATCTGGAAAATTACAAGTTGATTCTAAAAATTTGTATGTTACCTTAAAATGACAAGTCTAGCTGAGACACTCTTGAAAAAAGAAAATGAAAGATTAAAACTACCAGATAGCCAGCCTTACAGAAAAGCTACAATAAATATGTTATACATAAACAGACCAATGAAACAGAATAAAGAGTCAAGGACAGACTGACACATGAAAAACTGATGCATGACAAACTTGGCAACAAAGAACACTGGGAAAACAATAAGTTTTATTCAGTAAATAGTGATGGGTAAACTGGATAACAATACTCCTACCTCACACGATATACTTATGTCTAAATGTAAATAATGATAATAATAACATTTTTAGAATATAATAAAGGCAAATAGCTTCATGACCTTGGGGTAAGCAAAGAGTTTCTAAACAAGATTAAGAATAATCTTAATAATCTTATTAAATATAATGGAAAATACTGATAAAACTGGATTTCATTAAGACTAAGAAATTTGAGTCATTAAAAGAAACCACTAAGAGATAGTAAAAACTCAAGTCACAAAATGGGAGAAATTATTTGAAACACATATAACCAAAAACAGTCTATATACAGAATATGTAAAGAATTTGTAAACTTTGACAGGTAAACCTACCCAAATGGTCAATAAAGAGACATTTCTCTAAAGAAAACACTAAAAAGTTATAATGCACGTGAAAATTGCTCAATGTTATTTATTCTCAAGAAAAGCAAATTAAAACCATATTGAGATACCAATACACAGGAATTGGAAAAGCTGAAGTTAAAAAGACTGACATCTTGCATCTGCCTCCCATCCTCCCTATCCCACCCCTCTAGGTGGTCACAAAGCACCGAGATGATCTGCCTGTGCTATGCAGCTTCTTCCCACTAGCTATCTATTTTACATTTGGTAGTGTATATATGTCGGTGCTATTCTCTCACTTCATCCCAGCTTACCCTTCCCCCTCCCCATGTCCTCAAGTCCATTCTCTATGTCTGTGTCTTTACTCCTGTCCTGCCCCTAGGTTCATCAGAACCATTTTTTTTTCTAGAGGAAGGGGATATGGGGATATATGTATACATATAGCTGATTCACTTTGTTATACAGCAGAAACTAACACAACACTGTAAAGCAATTATACTCCAATAAAGATGTTAAATAAAACAATTTTTAAAAAAGACTGACATCAAGCATTATCAAGTATATGGAGCAACCAGAACTCTAAACAAACCTATCGGGGTGTAAATCTGTACAACTTGGGGAAACTGTTTGGAAGAACCTATTAAATTTGAACATACTCTATCACTTAGCAATCTGATTCCCAGGTATGCACATGCGTACTGAAAGACACATCAAATGTGATCATAACAGCATTATTCCCAAGAGCTCCAAACTGGAAACTATCCAAGTGTCTAAACTATCCAAATGGATAAACAATTAAATATTATAAATATGAATAATATCTCATTAACAAAAAGTTGAGAGAAAGAAGGCAGAGACAAGTACTACCTGATTGTTAGTTAAAAATCCTTATTTAAATTGTTAAAATCTTGTTAAAAATTTTAAACACCTGGTTAAAAATCAGGATAGATGTTACCTGGAACAAGGAAGGAGGTTAAGATCAGAATGGATTGTGGGGAGGTTGGCTGAGGTGCTGGAAATGTTTATTTCTTGTCCAGAGTATCTGTGGATTTACTTTTATTTAATTGACAAGTATATTGAGATAATTATAACTCCACATGTATTAGAAATAATATTAATTAAGAAATAATGTAGAGAGGGGCTTCCCTGGTGGTGCAGTGGTTGAGAGACCTCCTGCTGATGCAGGGGACACGGGTTCGTGCCCTGGTCCGGGAGGATCCCACGAGCCGCGGAGCGGCTGCACCCGTGGGCCATGGCCACTGGGCCTGCACGTCCGGAGCCTGTGCTCCGCAACAGGAGAGGCCACAACAGTGAGAGGCCTGCGTACCACAAAAAAAAAAAAAAAAAAAACAAAGAAAGAAATAATGCAGACAGATCAGATCCCATGTGCTCTTTACCCAGTTTCCCCTAATGGTAACATCTTGCAAAACCATACTACAGTATAACAACCTGGATACCTACATTGATACAATCCTACAATTCAGATTCTCCCTGTGTATTTTTACTATTTGTGTGTGTGTGTGTGTGTGTGTGTGTGTGCTGTGTTGCGTTTTAGTTCCATACAAATTTAACACATCCATAGGTTTGTGTATCCATCACCTCAGTCAAGATACAGGACAGTTTCATGACCACAGAATACCTTGTGTTTCCCTTTCATAATCACAGCCACTTCCCTCTGCCAATCCATCCCTAGCCCCTGGCAACCCCTAATTTGTTCTCTATTTTTAAATTAAGTCATTTTAAGGCGTTATATAAATGGAATCAGGCAACACATAACCTTTTGGGGTTGACTTTATTTTTCTTTTTGAAATAGCATGTTTCCTTTGAGATGCATCCAAGTGTCAATAACCCTTCCCCTTCCCCATCCACTTCTCCTTCTCCCCGCTAATCCTCCTCTGCCTCTTCCTCCTTCTCCATCTTCTTTTTTTAAGTACCACAGTTTGAGTTTGCTTAACTATTCTACCTGTTGAAGGATGTCTAGCTTCTGTCCAATTCTTGCTATTATGAATACAGCTGCTATTAACATTCACGTACAAATTTTTATGTGAAAATAAATGTTTACTTTAAAACATTGTAACATCTTTTTTCTAGTCTCCATGTGCTCTAATTAGGCACGCACTTTTATTCAAATTTGTGTTGCTCTAATGGCGATGTATAATTTCTCTCTAGCTGCTTTTAAGATTTTCCTGTCTTTCATTTTCTTCACTTTTTAATTTTTTTTAAATATTTTTTAATTTTTTATACAATTTTAAAGGCTACTTTCCATTTACAGTTATTCCAAAATATTGGCTACATTTCCCATGTTGTACAATACATCCTTGAGCCAATAGCTTGTATCTCTACTCTCCCACCCCTATATTGCCCCTCACCCTCAACTGGTAACCACTAGTTCATTCTCTGTAACTGTGTCTGCTTCTTTTTTGTTATGTTCACTAGTTTGTTGTATTTTTTAGATTCCACATATAAGTGATATCATACAGTATTCGTCTTTCTCTGTATGACTTATTTCACGTAGCATAATGTCCTCCAAGTCCATCCATGTTGCTGCAAGTGGCAAAATTTTATTCTTTCTTATGGCTGAGTAGTATTCCATTGTATATATATACCACATCTTGCCTATCCATTCATATGTTGATGAACACTTAGGTTTTTTCCATATCTGTCTTTAAATTTTTGAATTTTAATTATTATATGTGTTGGCATGGGTTTTCTTGAGTTTATCCTGTTTGGGGTTTGCTCCAAATTACGTAGATTTGTGTCTCACTAAATTTAGGAAGTTTCAGCCATTATAATTTTGAATACTTGTCTATCTTCACTCTTTCTCCCCTCTTTCTGGGACTTTGTATCCTTTGTACCAAGGATAGGTTTATTATTATTATTATTATCCCTCATGTCCCTGAGACTCTAGCTATTTATTTTTTTAGTCTGTTTACTACTAGTTATTCAGATTGAGTAATTCTGTTGATAGGTGCCCAAGTTCATTGACTCTATATTCTGTCATTTCCACGCTACTGTTAAGCCCCCTGAGGAGGTTTTGTTCTAAATTTCTGTTATTTGATTTCTCGTATTATTTTTCTAGGCTTTATTGAGGTACGGTTGACAAATGAAATTGTATATATTTAAAATGTACAATGTGATCATTTCCATTTGATTATTTTTTCATAGCTTCTATTTCTTCCCTGAGATTTTCATTTATTTCAAGAGAATATTTTTGAAGTATTTTTACTATGGCTGCTTTAAGATCATGGTCAGATCATTCTAACATCTGATGTGTTACTGTTGGCATCATTTGACTGCCTTTTCGCATTCAAGTTGTGATTTTCCTAAATGTTGCTATGGTGGGTGGTTTTCTATTGTATCCTAGACATTTTAACTGTAATGTAGAAGAATGGATTCTATTTAAATCGTGTAGTTTAGCACATGTTTAGGTTTAGCACATAGCTCCTGGGCTTACTTTGTGAGCTGTGGTTCCAATGACAATTTAATGACCTGAACCTCTGGGATGTTATTTTGGTCTGCCTGATTTAAATGGGGCCATTGGGGCACCCACTGGGCAGCTTGAGGAAAGCATTTCTGCAGGAAAGGCTACTTGATATCTCTTGGAGGAGGAGTGGAATTTGAGACCCACAGGAAGAGAGATTTCCCTGGTTGGGTGTTTGTTGTGGTTGGTTCTGCCTTGCCTGTGGAGATTGGAGAGCAGCCTCTGGGCTGGGCACTTCATGTATTAGGATTCCCCCCCTGACAGTGCCCCTTAGCTATACTGGTGTATCTGAGCAGTCAATTAATTAGTATCAGTTCTGATATTCTAACAATATTTAGTGAGGAGAGCCACTAATTAAGGGAAAAAGTTGCAAGTTAAACACAAGATATACCCATGCAAGTACAATCTCTTAATCATATCAGAACAAATGTGTTTGCTACTGTTGGTGGCGTCTTTTCCAGACTTCTTTCTGAGAGTAAAACCTTGAAGCCAGGAAGACAAAGCCTGCCTTTCAGCACTTCTTAACTGTGTCTTGTTCCACTAAAACTGCAAGACTTGGCAAACTGCTAAATGTGAGACTACTCTATCCCTCTTTGATATACATTTTTCTCAGAGTTTTGATAGTCTCCTCTTCAGTTAAGACTCTTTATACAATATTATTCTTTAAGGAAGTAGAGGAAAGAAAACACCTCAGTCCTCATATCTTGGAATATAACTAACATCAGCAGGTATTGACCACTTGCTATGTGGACAGCACCATGCTGTGCCTAGGACACAGCCCTGCGTTGATGAAATCCCCCAGAGAGCTGCAGAGGCCCACAGGTCCCTGTCTTAATGGGTCCACTCAGTGGTCACAAGAAGAGGAAATGACATCAAGCTGGATGACCAACTGGCCTTCATGTCAGGAGCTGGACTTCAGCTGGATACAAACTCCAGCTTCTTTCTCTGGACCAATTTTTTTGTCTTCCTGCTATATTAGAGAAACAAACATGCACACATTAAAGAGTTAAATAAAATTGTAAAACAGTCTGTCAGTCAAGAGTTCAGAAAGCTGTAGTTTGATTTTTGAAATATCCATATAACACACGCGCATACACACACACACCCCATTTAGATACTCTGTGTAGTATGAATATGCTTATTTAGTTAAGCTCTGTATAAAGTATGTTCAGTTGTCCTAAAACCCTCTCAGTAGTATCTTTGCCAAGTGGGTTCTCACAGAAAATAGGAGCAAAAGTCCTGGGTTTGTAGTTGGACCCAGTTCCATCCAGCCTGCCTCTTAATAACCACGTGATCTTGGGTATTTCCTCCCTTATAAAGAGGAACATCAATACATGGTTTGTCAATTTTACAAAGTGTTGGTGAGGCTCAAATTTGCTAATGCAGGTGTAATCTCCTAATAAATTATTAAATAATCCATTGTAGTAATTTATCATTGTTCTCCCTAAATACCCATTTCCAGTGTCATTGTCTTGTTCTCTTGTATGTGCTTGCCTAGTTTTCTAGGAGGGAAAGTTCTGAATGCCAGGTTGCTATCTTGTCTAGCATTATTGAAAATACTACTATGGCACTATAGAAGTAGAGTGGGGACAATTTGAGGTGCTTCAATGCATACACAGCAATGCTAGGAGCCATTTAGTACAGATGAAGAAGGAGAAAATGAAAGTGAGACATTTCCAAACATGTTTTTTTTTTCCAAAGGAAGAAATCATAAAGGCTGGCTGACAGCTGTTGACCTTCTTACCAGAGCAGTAGATCTTCTCTGCTCCATCCCATTATAAATGTTATGAATCCAGCCCAAATGGAGACGTACCAGTGACGGCTCAGCACAAAAATTGTTCATTCATTCTCCACGACTCCTTTTGTCACTGGGGTAGTAAGGAGTATTATATCACCTGCAGATGGTCCTGCACTGCTTAGCAAGTATAAAATTGAGGACAGTGTGATGGGTGTGTGCATCACTCCACAAAGAGCAGGCTGTCTCAGTGGTTATCTGGGGAAACAGCTTGTGTGGTTGTGCTGTGTCCTGCAGGGAAACCAGTGGCTCAGGGAGCTTGGACAATGATTCACAATTTTCTATGGCACCTGTTTTACTGTCCTTTGGAGCAGGCTCTCAGTCACCCTGCACCGTCATTTATAGAGCCCTTTACAGTTCATTAGATAACTCTAAGAGCAAATCCTATGCAGTGCTGCCTTACAACCCAGGTGTCTTCTAACTTGGGGATGCAATGGAGAGCAGAGAAAAATGGACTGTAGGAAGGCCCAGCCTCTGGCACACATAGAGAACAGTGGTGTGGGGGTGGGGAGGAGGGACTGTGGGAACATTAGGCCCAAGCTCCACAGGCAAGGCTTTGGGTAGAACCAAAGAATCCATGACTAGAGTGTGGTCAACACAAGAAATGGACATTCACGACACCTGAGAACAGCTCTGTTCTTTATCCACAGGCATTTTCCCTCCCCTTTAGACATCACATTCTACCATTCTGGCAGTCTATCAGGGTGCTTACCATGTGCCCAGCCTAGCACCCAGAGAACTTCAAGGCACTTCCCAGTTCATTCAATATTCATGAAATATTTTGGCAAGGTTGGTTTTCAGTTAAGAGAAAACTAGTATTATGTCCTGTTTCTCTACCTCATATACCTTCTATACTACAGGCATATTATCACACATATGACAATATGAAATGACCACTGTGGACTACGCAGACCTTCCCCTCCCCCAACCCCCTGTGAAAATATTGAAATTGCCAGTCCAAGTTCCCCTTCCTCTTTCCCTCCCCTACCTCTGCCTTTCAAAGGACTCTTGCTCTCTAGCACCTGTTGTGTGACTTTGGCCTCCCAGGCCTGTGGGATGGAGATGATCAGCAGGAAGTGGTCAGACAGGAATCTACACTGTGGGAGACTAGGTCAATGTTCCCAGCACAGCACTGGGAGATGGAAAAGAGGGCAGGAAGCAGGGTGCCCTGGCTGTGGACACCAAGGAGATGGTTTTATGTTTTATATGCAGGCGGGTTTGGTGAGTGAAAAACACTGGAGAGGGTAAGGTATAAAAAATAGAGATTTGGAAAAGGGAGCATGGAAAATATTGCTGATATTGAGCTTTAACTCTTCTTAATATCCTTGAAGAGGAGCTGATGAGGAAAGCTTGTGTTGCTTTGCCTTTTAAGCTGAGCCCTTTGAACTTGACACCACTCAGGATGGAGCACCAAGGTCTCAGACTTACATTTTCTGTGCAAGAGACAATATACGTTTTAAGAGGAGCAACCCTCTAAGCTGAGTCCAGGGAGGAAGGGTCTAGGACAATCTCTGAGGATCCTCATCAGCCCTGCTCCCAAGCACCTATACCTAGGCTGGAGATCACCTTTTACTCAGAGTTGAAAAGCCTCTGAGAATGGGCACCAGATCCTTCTGGGTTGGGGGTGAAGAAATAGGAGAGAGATGATAGAGCTGAAAGGAGACTGATTTTTCCATGAGGTGAGACCCATGGAAGGAATTCCACCTTAGAAGTCTGTCTGATAGGCAAAGAAATCCTGTTGATGAGAAGCTGGAGTAAGGGGAATGCCTCCTGCAGGGGCTTTGGTAAAGAAGAAGAGGCCAAGCCTGAGCCAGTTGGCCCCAAAGTAACCAACAAATGCTTGCACACTGAGGGACCCAATGGTCAGTCAAAGGCAGACAGAGAAACATTAAGATCCACACCTTGTTATGCAATGAGCATGGGCAGGTAATTCAGAGCCATCTGCCTCTGTTCTCTCTCCCTCCATGAGGTGATGGGGAGGTGCCCAAGACCAGCCCATATCCCCTGCTCAGCCCATCCACACTAAGAGTCAGAGCCACAAGTCCAGCCTGCACTGGGTGGAGGGAAGGGAAGCTTTTGTGAAGCTGATGCTTTAAAAGGAACATGGCTGAAACTTAAAGAACAGAAATGAGACTCCTTATCAATCAAAAACATGTGACTGGAGAGTTCTGGAAGCCTTGGGGAACTGTTGAGGTGGCTACTTCCCATTGGGAAGGGAGTTTCAACAGGCAGTCACTGGAAAAGTAAAACCATCTTCTAGGTAGGAGCTGGAGGCACCCCTAATGACATGAGGTACATTCATTCACACGTTTTCTTCCCCACTGGACTGTAATCTCCCAGAAGGCGAGAACCCAGTCTGCACCATCTCTTAGCCACTTGCAAAAGTCCTTAACAAAGTGTCATTCTGCAGACATTAGAGTTATCTGCTTATTTGACCATGTCTCCTGCAGACTGTGAAGTCTCTTCTCTGTGCCCCCAGATTCAAGAATGAGATCCAGAACAGAGGAGTTATAAAGACAGATACCAACTATGATGGACAGAATGATAGACCTCGCATAATGTCCACACCATTATCCCTAGAACCTGGGAATATGTTACCTTACATGGCAAAAGGGATGTAATTACAGCCCCATCACACACACCACAATTACAATTACTTTACAGATGCAGTTGCATTAAGAATCTTGAGATGGAGAGATTAGTCTGGATTATCAAGGTGGGCCCAATGTAGTCACAAGGGTCTTTATAAGAGAGAGGAAAAAGGGTTTAAATTCAGAAAAAGGAGATGTGGTGACAGAAGAAGAGGTTGGGGGATGAGCTTTGAAGGCGGAGGAAGGAGAAGTCAAGGAATGCGGGCAGCTCTGTATGCTGGAAAAGACAAGGAAACGGATTCTCTCCTGCAGCCTCCAAAAAAATGTGGCTCTGCCCACGCCTTGATTTTAGACTTCTGGCCTCTAGAACTGTAAGATAATAAATTTGTTTTGTTTCTAACCCCTGAGTTTGTGGTAATTTGTTATAACAGCAATGAGAAGTTAATATACCAGTGGAACACCAGAGATATTGCTACTAAAGACCCAGAATAAGAAGTGCCTGGAATGTCCGGAAACAGGTACCTTGTGCAGCCCCCCTCCCCCCACCAAGTGGTAAACAAGCAATCAGTACGAGGACCTGCCCAGCCCCACAGTCGCTCATCATATTTACATTTCACAAAAACCCTAGCATGTGGACTTGTGCTCTCTGGATGTCTACTTTCTCACTTAAATTTCTATGACATCCTCTATCGCTTTTTCACAGCATTGCCTTCCCTTATTTCTCTGAGGATACAATGAACAGGCTTTTTTCCTTCTCTCTGTCTCTGTTTCCTCTAAGTGTGTTTTCTGTTTGTTTTGATCTTTGTCATATTACAGGCTCTGTCAGATGTCTGAAGATCCTTGGCTTTCTGCTTATATTAGGAGTGAAGAACAGAAATGCTTCCGGGAAGCTCTGAGCACTGCAGGGAAGGGTTCTCAACCTCAATGCTGTTATTGTTTTGGAAACAAGAAGACAAGGAAGCCCAGGTGAAGCAGTCCATATAAGTCAGCCTTCCAGAACATATAGCATAGAGCATCTGACAGGGATGGGAGGAGGATGCAGGGAGCAGGAAACAGATGATAACCAGCATAGGTATCATTATCCCCATTTTCAGGTAGGAAAACTGAGGCTCAGAGAGATTAACTGGGCCTGGTCATAGGTAGTAAACAGCCAAGAAGAAGTTGAATTTGGGACGCCTATATTTTGGTTAAATGTGAGGGTGGTTTTTGTTGAGATTAAATTAGTGGAGTTTGAGGAAAGCAGATTGCTCCCAATTATGTGGGTGGGCCTCATCCAATAAGTTGAAGGCCTGAATAGCAAAAGACTGACTTTCCCTGAGCAAGAAGGGATTCTGCAGCAGACGGCCTTCCAACCAGAACTGCAGCGTCGGCTCTTCTCTTAGTCTCCAGTCTTCTGACTCACCCTGCCGGTTTGGGACTTGCAAGCCTCCATAACTGCATGAGCCAATTCCTTAAAATAAATTCCTCTCCCTCTCTCTCTCTCACTTCCTCTGTCTCTCTCTCTCTGTCTCTCTCTCTGTGTGTCTCTCTCTGCCTCTGTTTCTCTCTGCCTCTGTGTCTCTCTCTCTCTCAGTTCCAGAGGCTAGAAGTCAAGGTGTTGGCAGGGTTGCTTCTTCCTAAGGCCTTTCCTTGGCATGTAGACAGCTGCCTTCTCCCTGTGTCTTCACCTGTTCTTTCCTCTGTGCGTGTCTGTGTCCTAATCTCCTTTTCTTACAAGGATACCATCACATTGGATTAGGCCCACATCAATGGCCACACTTTAACTTAATTACCTCTTTGAAGACCCTTTGTCCAAATACAGTCACATTCTGCAGTACTGGGGATTAAGGCTTCAACATATGAATTTGGGGTGGGGGGACACAATTCAGTCCATAACTTTTTCAATCATCCTCAGCTTAGAGAGACTGATGCTTGTTAGCATTTGGACAGCTAGTGGGCAGTGCAGGAGGACTTGAGCTGGCCATCAGGTCTCTGCAGAGCTGGCCGTGTTCTTTCTCACAGCTGCTTCGCTTTCCCTCTCCCTCTTCCCACCTGGCTGCACGGAGGCTCCTGTCACCACTGGTCCCACAGGAAATAGTTGTAACCATTAGCTTCTGAGTCAGCCCAGAACCTGCCACAGCACAGACCACTCCAACGTCCAGTAGGAGCTGGTTTGTTTCCTTTCCTGATGACCTCAGATGAGAGCTAGACTCCAAGGCCCTGGAAGAGAAAGGACTGAACAGGTCCTGTGAGGTATCCACATTGTTCTTATAACTGCCTTCTCCATGTTTATTCTCTATCTCAATCTCTCCCTTTCTCTCTTTTCTCCCTCCTAGGTCAGTAACCATGAATGTCCTGCCAGCACCCTTGCCCATCCAGCAGAACCACAACACTAACCTACCCACAGTGACCTCAGGGTGACACTAGAAGACACAAATGAGCTTTCATCCAGGCACATCCATCCACACTGGCCCCATGCACAGCCCAACTGGCATACAATGGTCTTTGGGCTGATTGCACCACTTTTTTTTGCACTAGCAACTCCACAAAGAGCAGACTTAATTTATGGCCTCATGAACCTTTGTAAAAGGACTTCCAAATTTAGGCTAGTCACATTCCAACCTAATGAGAGTGCACGGCAAGAATGCTAATCATTTTAAATATAATTGTGCCCATTCTATGCTATTATATTATCATCACCATGTGGTATGTATGATGGGGCTGCAGGGCATTGTCTAGAAGCAGCCAGATGTACTCTCTTGTCCAAACAGGTGTCATCTCTCCTTTGCTGTCCTTTTCAATACTTTAAATGTAAGTATTGAAAAGTAAGAGTAGAAAAGGAATTCTGTTGTAACAATACCTACAACATTTTTGCAATTTGATGGTTTGTTACCCTTTGCTGGAGAGTGGGACATCTCTCTCCATCTCCTCCAGCTCTTCCCCAGATATACCCAGGGGGTGAGATACCTGTCTGGAATCACAACCTGAAATTTACTTCTCAGAGCCTGAGATAAAGAGAGAAACACATTTGAACAAGCTGATCTATGGAGGATAAACTGTCCAGTTGGTTTGTTAAGACAATGAACACGTTCCAAACACCTCTTTGGCGATTATTTACCAATGATGTATGACGAGTTGCTATTTGTACAGGCTTATAATTAATTTGCCCTTAATTAGCTGTGCAATTTTGCTAATGATTTCATCTACGTAGAGTATTCTGCCCTTAGAGATGCCAGCACACTGACAAAGTCTTATGAATAGCAGCACATTCTGCCTTTGCCCATGTGACACTGAACATCGCTCAGCTCCGATGCACCCTCCCACTGCTTTTCTACTTATGCTTCAAAGGGCAGCAATCTTATATTGATAAATGAATAATAACCCCACATATGAAATGAAACTGTATATTTATTAGAAAGGTAGGAATTATAAAATTAGCAAATCTGTTAATTGTGTGCGATTGCCCCAGAGTAACGAGGCTGCTTGTCATTAACTGCCTTCCCTCCAGACTGGCTCAGACACATCTCTGCTATCAGCATGTCTGCTCTGCTGATCCAATCCTCGACCACACTGACAGTGAGGAGCAGTAGGGCCAGGGTGCTTTGGGGGGAAGCAGGCTGGTCGGAAGATGCCGAGCACTGAGTACAGAATTACACCACTCTGGGGAGAATTTCTGGACTTGGTCCTTGCTGCATGACTGCAAGCTGCAGGGGTCATTTTGCCTTTCTGAATCTCTGTCTACTCATTTGTGAAACGGAGACAGGATTACATACTTTGCAGGAGTGTCAGATGATTAAATGATGTAATTATGGAAGGTACTTAAGAGTAGGGACCCACAGCAATGATTTAGCTCTCCATCACTAGAGCAGAAAAAAAAATGAATCCAGTCCTTGAAAGCAAAGAATCGAGGTAGGAGCAGACTTGTGAGGGTGGAGGGTAAGACTCTTATAAGCCCCCAAAACTGAAATAGAAATAAAAGCCTTTTTTTAAAATTCATTTTTAAAAAATGCTTCTTCATTCCCCAAATGAGAAGAAACAAGGTCAGCATTGTTTGCAGCACCTACACCTGTAATACGTGACTGTAGCCCTCCTCTACCAGCCCAAGGCAGGCCTGGGAGCACTGGCCTCCATGGCAGCTCCAAGTGACCCACCAGGAGATGGCCAAGAGCGTGCCTGAGGTCAAGTCAACTAGTTCAATAAACACTCCCTGAGCCCCAGTTGGTTTTAGACTGAATTTTGGGTATAGACATAAGCTCAGCCCTCAGCATGTTCTCAATCTATCCAACACATACATGTGGATATGTACAAACTGCTGTGATAAATGAATAAAGATTTTAAGTATGAGATGATATAAAAACAGATGGGAGGGTCAGCATCACAGAGGAGGAAATGCTGAGGACCCCACAGGAGCAGGAGGATGGAGGTGTGAGGGAGGAACACCGTGTGTGAATCTACAGGGAATTCATACGTTGAAAGCACAAGTGTCGTCTGAGGGAGGATGTGGACAAAGATGAGGCTGAAGCAGGAGGCTGAGACATATCATGGGGACTTGGAGGGCCCACCAGAGAAGGTGGACTTCATCCTGCAGCAGCCAGCTTCCTTTCTTCTCTCTTTCCTGGTGTTTATTAGGAAATATTTCAAACTTTCAAAAAGTAAGGTAATATGACAAACAAGTGTTGATATGTTTGTCCTATTTGCTTCATGTTCTGTTTTACAAATAAAACACTTTAGATTGTTGTAATATCCTTCACACCCCTATCATATCCCTACATTTCCTCTCTCCTCTTCCTTGGGGGAGTCACCATGAAGTTAGTGTTTTTACACTTGTACCTCTTTTATATGAATTCATAAGTAGCATATAATACTTTTTCTAAGTATTTTAAATTTACAAAAATGACATACTGTGCTTTTCAATAGCAAGCTTCTTTCATTTGGCTTTATTTTCTGAGACTCATTCATTGTGGATCTAGATCATACATTTAAGTCTGCATAGTATTTAATTGTATTAATACATCATAACTTAATTATTTTCTTACTGATAAGCATTTACATTTTGTTTTGTCTTTTACTTTATTGCAAACCAGTCTGCAATGAGCCTCTTTGACATGCCACCTTTGATGTGCAAGAGCATCTGGAGAATATTTACTTATTAGTAGAACTGAAGAGACCTAAAGGATGTGCATCTTCTCTTTTACAGATATTGCCGAATGGCTGTCTAATGCAGTTATACCAATTTTCACTTTCACTAGTAGAACCCGCAGGCCTGCATCCTTACTAACACTTTAAACTATCAGACTTGCTTTTTTGCTTTTTGGGTGTTTATTTCCAGTCTGATGAGAATGAAATACCATTCCTTTGTTGTTTTCACTGAGTTTGCCTGATTTCTAAGGAGGTGAAGGATTTATTAAATGTTGGTGGACCAGGTGGTTTTCTCTCATGCACATATTTTCTCCCAGGTATTGTACTTTGTTGTACTGTTGGGTTTTATCTTGATTTGCAGAAGTTCTTTATGTATTCTGGCTACCAGAATTTGCTTGGCAAATAGCTCCTTCTACCCAGCAGCTTTTTAAAAATTGTGCTTGTTTTGGCTTTTTTGGAGCATAACTATTTTATTATTCCAATATATAAAATTTATCTATATTTTCCTCTATGTTTTCTTCTCTTTTGTCTTTTCTAAGAAACTATTTCCTACCCTGATGTAGTAAAGATGTATTTTCTTTTAAACTTTCGTACTTTTATTTTTTACATTTAAATTATTAGCCCACAAAGGACATACATTTCGTGTAAAGTGAGCTAATTTTATTTTTTTATCATAAGCGAGTCAATTGTCCCAACACATAAACTGAAGAGTCCAGACTTTCCTCCATCAATTTGCAATGCTGAGTTGTCACATTGTCTATGTTCCTGGGAGTGCCTCATCAACCTGGGGCTTCTGCTAAGCGATAAGGTCCTACAAGGTGTCTCCCAAAATCCATACAGTTGGAGTGAGGGCACTGGAGAGACAGGGGGGTTAAGGTTGGGATGGGGGTATCCACCCTTTCTTTAGTTAAAATAGCTGCAGGCACTTCTATCTGTCTTGTATATCACAGCACTAAGGTGATGACCATATGAAAGTCTCCAGCCTCTGTTCCCCTCCCTTCTAGGGGGGATTCAGCTTATTCCTGTATCCCACCTTCCAAGGAGAGAGAGATTTTCCTCCTAAATTGTTATTTTACCTACTGTGAAGTAGAATTGGGGAGAAAAGGGAAGATGAAAGGGACACAAGATGTGCTAGGCTAGAGCTGACTGAAGAGTGTTTCTGAGTTTGGAAGAGTGTGTATGGTGTTAGAAAATCAGGAGGGAGAAAAGGGGAGCATGAGGGGTGTTGCAGAAACACGTGAGTGATTAATGACCCACCTGCCACTTAACACCCTCCAGGAGGCGCAAGTGAGCTACACAGTCCTTTAAAATTATTTTATTATTTCTTTTTGGTGACAGATTGCACTTCAGATACAACAATGCTTTGAGTCTGAACTACATGAGTATTGATTCCATGGAAGATTTCATTTAGAAGAAAAGTCATGAGTAAGATGACAGATTGGAATTGCAGCACAGCAGTAAAACTGGCCACCAGAAAGCACAGATGACCGGGGTTACAATATAACACAAAAAACTGAAAAAACTGGTGATTAATGAGAAAAATATACCATTCTAGAATATCTGGAAGGCACAGAAGGACTCAAATGTTAATCTTCTTCCCACAACCCAGAAGCCCACTAATTTTGAAAATTTGCACTAGTAACCCTAAAACTGAAAAGAAGCAAAGTGAGTGGTTGGCCTTCCCATTTTCCTCTTGTTCTTAAAGCAGAGATAGTAAGAGCTGGGGAGAAATGGGTAAGAAAGAGAACAATATAGAACAGTGCTGGTTCCATCTTGACATTGAGGTGTCACTGTCCTCACTGAGTCCTCCCTCATGGGAATGGGCTTTACACCTCAGCTTGGGGAGCTGAGGGATTCTGGTGTAAAACATTGAAAGAAACTCACAGAGAGAGTTACACCTAGGCCATCCAACTAAGGCTGTCTACAATGGGAACCTAGATTCCTCCAGGTGCTCACCATACCCCCAGGATACCAAGACCTGCCAGAATTCTGAGCACCCAACACCTGCCTTCCAGTGGTTATGAGAAAGAGGAAACAGGCTGGCCTCAGACACTGCGTGGTGAGAGGGAATGAATCACTCACACTACAGCATAGAAATGTAGTAGCCTGAGCAGGAGGAAAAGAGTCAATATGACAAGTATACAGACTCACTGCAGCCAAAATATAGATAGATAGATGATAAATAGAGAGATAGATAGATGACACAGGTATTGTATCATACCAAAGGCACATTAAAATATTCAAAAAAAATAAAACCTAAGCAAAGAAATACAGGAACATTTACCAATATTCCTTTACTCTGCAGAATAGGTTAATAAGAACATGAATTCAAAATTTCAAAGAAGAGGTGATAAAACCATAGAATGAGACCAAAAGTAGTACTACAGACCTAAGTTAAAACTGGGAACCAAACAACAAGTTGATCATATTATCTCAGACCCAGTAAAATGTTATAACAGCAAATAACTGAATGGTCACCACTGGCAACTGAATTACAAGCAGAAAGCCTTGATTTTTAAATGAATAAACTAACTAGAGAGAAGAGGATCGATATGGAAGAGAGACAAAGATATAATCTAAGGATAACTAGGTCCCTGAAAAGTCACCTCCAACAAATGGAACAAAACACACATTCTTATACACAAGGAAAAACTTCCCCAGAGAGAAAACTGTCCTAATTCTGAAGATCAAAAATAATTATTACCGGGCTTCCCTGGTGGCGCAGTGGTTGAGAGTCCACCTGCCAATGCAGGGGACACGGGTTCGTGACCCGGTCTGGGTAGATCCCACATGCTGCGGAGTGGCTGGGCCCATGAGCCATGGTCGCTGAGCCTGCACGGCCGGAGCCTGTGCTCTGCAACGGGAGAGGCCACAACAGTGAGAGGCCCGCATACCACACACACAAAATAATAATAATAATAATTATTATTACCATAATCCAGGAAGATCAGGTAAACTAATTAACATCAAGGGAATCACTTATAAAGGGGCATTTAGGAAAGGAATGGACACAGTATTGGATTTCTCTTAGCCACTATTCAATTTTATAAGGATGTGAAATTAGTTCTAAGTATTCCAAGGGACATAAAGCATGACCTAGAATAGTACACTAAACAAAGATTCCATACAAGTATTATAGCTCTGGGCAGATCATCTCAAACGTGATAGATCTCAAGAAGCACACACCCTTAAGCTCAATTTGAAAAAAAAAATGAAAACAAACAAACAAAAGACCTACCAACAGTGAAAGGCAGTCAACTGAAAAATTAGGCATGGGATGGGGAAGTAAAACTGGTCTTGAACCTCGGAACAGTTTGCACTTCATATCAACGCTAAATAAGCATGGAAATTGTGTTATAGAATAGAACGTAAGCATTATAAACATTGGCAATATAAAAATAATAACTGAACTATGTCATGAGCTGCAGAGAGGGAAGCTGAGAGAATGAGAAAGAAATCCTGATCTTATATGTCATGGTAAATTGAAACTGCATAAAAATCAGAACATGTAGTTCAAATTATTATTCAGAACCTCTTAACATTTTCCATAACCTATTTTCTTATTCTTAAAAAGAGGTCTGTTATATAATAACAGCATTTCTTATAGTGATGAAACCTGTATTTGAAGCCCTATGGTAAGATTACCAGTTGGAGTTCAGAGAATGGGGTGGAGGCACCAACCTGCACTGGGACTAGTTAGAAGAAGGGGTGAGATGTGAGGAAGGAAAAATAGGGAGAAATGAGAAGGCAGAGACAGTGGGGAGGGAGCAGAGATAGATTGGAGAGTGATTCAGAAGTAGAACCAGGAAAACTTAGAGACAGGTTACAGAGTATATAGAGAGGGATCACAAAGGGGATCCATGTGAGGCCAAGCCAGGAGCAGTAGCCAAATTCCAAAGGCAAGCCCAAGAAAGGCAAGGTCAAGGGCAGAACAAGAGGGTAGGAGTCCTATGCAGAAGCTACCAGTGGTGATGGGTTCCTCTCCCTGTTTCCTTTGATTCTAGGGCCATTTAGCAGCAGTGCTCAGATCTGACTCTGTCCATCTGAATCAAAAGTCATGAGTTGGATGGAAAGTTCTGGTCCCCAATAACGTGAGCATGTGGAGACCGAAGCAACCTCTGAGACCCTGTTTCTTGAATTTCAACCAAATCCTCTTTCAGCTCTCACACAAGCACAGGCAGTCTATATAGGGTCAATGCAAGTAGCACATGGAACCACTTTTTGCCATTTAGCAGGTGCCCTTGTCTTTTCTACTCCTCACACCTGGAGAGGTATCCCAGGCCTGAGCACAGGGATTCCTAAATGGGCACTTCCTCTGTAGTGCTGACTTGGAGCCAATGCTCCTGAGAGCCTCTCCCCAGATGCAGGATGCAGGCTCCTCATCTGGCTTTTTCAAAGATGCCCGTTTTGGATATCTGGCTGCACCTCTCTGTAAGCCTCATGCTTTTTCAGGGTTGGCACAGTCTGAGTGCTCCCTGTGAACTAACCTGTTTACACCCCTGGGCACCCCTTTGCAGCAGATTGTGCTTTGCAGAGATGACCACACCAATGCCACCCTGCCTATGGGTGAGTGTGGCTTGAGACTTTGATGCTCCTCCCAGAGAAGTGGCATCTCCTTGAGAGTGGAACTGTTGTGACTGCTCCATCTGCGGAGTCTGGTGGAGTGATTTCTGAGGTCGGTTCTCTGAAGACGATGCAGCTTCCACTTTGCTTCCTAGAATACTCCTCAGAGCCTTCAGCTGCCTTATAGCAGCCCAACTGCCCTGAGGAGAGAGATGACAGCTGTCCCCCACTGCTTCATGTACTCACCCCCAGTTCCGGCTCCAGTCACTGCCCAACTACCACAACCCCAGCAGAGACCCTGAGCTAACTCTGTCCAGCAGAGCCCTTCTGGATTGATGACCCACAAAACCTGTGAGAGAGAACACAATGGCTGCTGTTCTAAACCGCTATATTTGGTGATTTATTATGCAGCAATAAATGATAGTCAGACACAGGTACATTTATTATCCCCCATTTAATCAATGAGGGCACTGAGGTACAGAAAAATTAACTCCCCCACTGTGATGCAGCTCCTCGGTGGCAGAGCCAGGATTTTAATCTCCAAACTGTCTGGTTCTGGAATGCCTACTCCTAACCAGTTTTCTATATCGCTTGCTTCAAGACAACATGGGAGGGAAGAAGTACTGGGAGCCATATGAGCTTGTCTTGGGTCCTGACCCCCACTCAGCTGTCTCACCTTCGTTACTAAACCTGTGCTTCAGAGACCTCTATGCTGCGATGCCCATAAGACCGTCACTGTCATATCAGCTCAAGTGTTTGTCTTGCTTGTGGGATGTTTTCCTTTTCCAAAGCTGTAGTGACTGTTTCCTTAAGGATATAAGAGAGTATAAAAACCTGTTCAGTAAAATGTATAACCACTTTGTGCTTCTTAAACAGATTCAACAACAATCAGCACCAAATTAGACAAGGTGAGGTCTTTTCTTGTCATCAAGGTCATTCTTTCCCCAGAGGATAATGGGGAGATAGCAGAGAGCTGAGGAGAAACCAGAACTTTAAGTCTAAATTTATATGCAAAAGGATGAATTATCTTCTGGTTGGTTCTATCTAAAGGGAAGGCTTATATCATATCATAGGACCAGCAACATTGCTCAGGCCCAGCCCCAGCTGATACTTCTGGACAGTAGGATCCATGGCTGTGGCAGCACCTGTTCTATTGCCTATCCCTGCTTTTACTGAAAACCTCTATGAAGTCTCCATGCTTCACTATGGAGTTGTCTTAAAATTGAAAAAATGTGAGTGGTTTCAAAAATTAGATGTTTTCTTCTTTTTGAATATGTATAACAGAAAAATAATATTTATGATTAGCTCTGTGTCTTGCGGAAATGGATCTCAATGAAGTTTCTTTGTTTGCAGAGGGTCAGTGAGGAAGAGACAGGGTGACAAGATCAGAGGGAGGAGGCTGAAGCCAGCACAGTGGAACAGAGCATATGGAGACTCCTAGAGAGAGAGCAGGCCTGGGACTGATGGGTTATAAGAACACAATTTTGTTTTTCTGTGTGTGCTGCAAGGTTACCCGTCCTCTGGCTTTCCTAGAAACCTTCCTCACAGCATACTACTGCTGCTGGTGTCAGAGTCAAGGTTTCTCTTATTGTGCTGTTGTGGTCATTGATGGATGCAGTAAAGAGCTGACTCTGAGCTCATGTGAAAATAGAAGCTGCCACATAACATGGGCCACCTTCAGATAACATTGATAAACAAATGAATCATTCACAATGATGGTGAAAAAATCCCACCTCAACAACTTGTTTACTTAGTTGATCATTTTTATCTTTATTGGGAAATGTCACACAATGAATCACTGTTTAACATTTAATTGTAGATCATTTTTCATACTGAAATAACTTGGCAACTAAAATAAAACTCTATTAAGATTTGTGATAAAACTGTAGAGAGCAGCAATCGTCTTTGGGAAAGGAATGTCCTTACTTAAAAATTGTTGTTTTCCAGGGTACTTAGTGTCCCCAGAAGAAGTATGCAATGTAATTTAATTTTTATGTGTAAAAAATATTTCCATTGCAGAAATGGTCTGACAAATTATTGAAACCTAGAGAAAATATTTTTGGTCAGTACAATGCATGTCAATAGTATACAGGCATTCCTCGTTTTATTGTGCTTCATTTTATTGTGTGTCACAGATATGGTGGTTTTTTACACATTGAAGATTTGCAGCAGCCCTGAGTCTAGCAATTCTATTGGCGCCATTTTCAACAGCAGTTGTTCACTTTGTGTCTCTGTCATATTTTGGTAATTCTCACAACACTTCAAGCTTTTTCTTTATTATATTTTTTATGGTGATCTGTGATCAGTGATTTTTGATGTTACAATTGTAGTTGTTTTGGGACACCACAGATCCCTCTGATATAAGACTTGGAATGTAACTGATAAATGCGGTGTGTGTTCTGACTGCTCCACTGACCAGCTGCTCCTCCATCTGTCTTCCTCTTCTCTGGCCTCCCTATTCCCTGAGACATAAAAATATTGAAATTAGGCCAATTAATAACCTTACAATGGCTTCTAAGTGTTCAAGTAAAAGGAAGAGTCACATGTCTCTCACTTGAAATCAAAAGCTGGAAATGATTAAGTTTAGTGGGGAAGGCACGTCAAAAGCTGAGATAGGCTGAAAGCAGTTAGCCAAGTTGTGAATGCAAAATAAAAGTTCTTTAGGGATATTTTAAGTGCAACTCCAGTGAACACAGGAATGGTAAGGAAGCAAAATAGCCTTATTGCTGATATGGAGAAAGTTTTTTAATGGTCTGCATAGAAAATCAAATCAGCCACAACATTCCCTTAAACCAAAGCCTAATCCAAAGCAAGGCACTAACTTTTTTCAATTCTGTGAAGGCTGAGAGAGGTGAACAAGCTGCAGAAGAAAAGCTTGAAATTGTCAGGGGCTGGTCCATGAGGCTTAAGGAAAGGGTCATCTCCATAACATCAAAGTGCAAGGTAAAACCGCAAGTGCTAATGTAGAAGATACAGCAACTTATACAAAAGATCTGGCTAAGGTAATGGATGAAGGTGGCTACACTAAGAAACAGATATTTACTGTAGATGAAACAGCCTTCTGTTAGAAGGAGATGCCATCTACGACTTTCATAGCTAGAGAGGATGAAATCAATACTTGGCTTCAAAGCTTCAGAGGACAGGCTGACTGTCTTGTTAGGGGCTATGACAGCTGGTAACTTTAAATCAAAGCCAATGTTCATTTTCCATTCTGAAAATCCTAGGGCTCTTAAGAATTATGCTAAATCTACTCCACTTGTGCTCTATAAACAGAACAACAAAGCCTGGATGACATCTGTTTACAACATGGTTTAATGAATATTTTAAGCCCAAAGTTGAGACCTGCTGCTCAGAAAAAAAAAAAGAGATTTCTTTCAAAATACTACTGTTCATTAACAATGCACCTGATCACCTGAGAGTACTGATGGAGATGTACAACGAGATTAATGTCATTTTCATGTCTGTTAACACAACATCCATTCTGCAGCCCATGGATCAAGGAGTAAATTTTACTTTCAAGTCTTATTATTTAAGAAATAAATTTTGTAAGGCTATACCTGCCATAGATAATGATTCATCTGATGGATCTGGGCAAAATAAATTGAAAACCTTCTGGAAAGGATTCACCATTCTAGATTCCACGAAGAACATTTGTGATTTATGAGAAAAGGTCAAAATATTAACATACACAGGAGTTTGAAGAAGTTGATTCCAACCCTCATGGATGACTTGGAGGGGTTCACGACTAGTGAAGGAAGGAACTACAGATGTGGTAGAAATAGCAAGAGAACTAGAATTAGAAGTGGAGCCTGAAGATGTGACTGAATTGCTGCAATCTCATGATCAAATTTTAATGACTGAGGAGCTGCTTCTCATGGATGAGCAAAGAAAGTGGTTTCTTGAGATGGAATCTACTCCTGGTGAAGAGGCTTGGAAGATTATTGAATGACAACAAAGGATTTATAATATTACATAAACTTAGTTGATAAAGCAGCATCAGGGTTTGAGAGGATTGACTCCAAGGACCAGGGTCTGAGGTCACATTCTAGGGAAAAGAAAACTAAGATTTAATAAGAAAATTATAGAATGCTATTTCTAAACCACACTTTACCATTACACAAAAAAGAACCCAATGTAATACAATAGCAGTAAATTAAAACTGAAAAAGTTATGAGTCATAACATTCTCTCTGAGGAGGAGTATACAGGAAACCCCTAAGGTCTAGTGTTGACTAAAACAAGGACATGAGAGGAATTTGAAGCCCCTGGTACCTATAGCTTCAGCAAACATTAAACACAGCTCAACTACTATTCAGAGTAACATAAACCCTCACACTTAAGGTCTATTTACCTCAGTTTCTATTGCCAGATTTGAAATGGCTGGATTTCAGCAAAAAAATTACAAGGTATGAAAAGACCCAAGAAAAAAACATAGTTTGAAGAGACAAAGCATTATAAGAACCAGACCTAGATATGACACACATGTTGGAATTATCAGAGAACATAAAAGAACTATGATTAATTTGTTAAGGTCTCGAGTGAAAAAAATAGGCAACATGCAAAAGAAATAAAAATGCTAAGAAAGAATCAAAAAGAAACAGTAAAAGTCAAAAATACTATAGTAATAATGAAGAATGTCTGCATGGTCTCATCAGTAAACTTGACGCAGCCAAGGAAAAAATCAACACACATGAAGAGAAGACTCCTGAAACTTCCCAAACTAGAGTGCAAAAAAAAAGAAAAAAGGAAAGAAAAACATAATAATAATAAATAAAACAGAACAAATCATTTAGGAAATGTGGTATAATATCAAAAGATGTAATACATGAATAATTAGTATATCAGAAAGAGAAGAATGAGTGAATGGGGCAGAAGAAATATTTGAAATAATAATTGTCAAGAACTTTCCAAAATGTAAAATAAACACCAAACCACTACAGATCAGGAAGCTCAGTAAACACCAAGCAAGAGAAATACTGCCCTCCTCCCATACACCAACACATATTGTATTAAAGTTGCAGAAAAACAGACAAAGAAAAAAGAACAAAGCCCAAATTGGGGTGGGGGGAGGCATTATATACAGAGAAACATGGATATGAATTACAGTGCACTTCTTATCAGAAACCACGCAAGCAAGAGAGTGGGAAAAATATCTGAAGTATGGAAAGAAAAAGCCACCAGCCTGGAATTCTATATTGAGAAAGATATTGTTCAAATGTCAAAGAGAAATATTTTTTCAGAAAAAAATAAACAAATGTTAAAAACCTGAGAGAATTCATCAGCAGCAGACTTGCCCATCAAGAAGTTTTGAAAAATATTCTTCAGGTGGAAGAAAAATTATGTAAGTCAGACGCTAAGATATATATAAGTTAAGGAAGATAACCATAAAATTAATAAATGAGTGTAAAATATTTTATTTTTCTAATTCTTAATTGATTTAAAAAGTAACTGTTTATGGCCAAAAGGCACATGAAAAACTTCTCAGCATCACTAATTATTAGAGAAATGCAAATCAAAACTACAATGAGGTATCACCTCACACCAGTTAGAATGGGCATCATCAGAAAATCTACAAACAACAAATGCTGGAGAGGGTGTGGAGAAAAGGGAACCCTCTTCCACCATTGGTGGGAATGTAAATTGATACAGCCACTATGGAGAACAGTATGAAGGCTCCTTAAAAAACTAAAAATAGAATTACCATATGACCCAGCAATTCCACTACTGGGCATATACCCAGAGAAAACCATAATTCAAAAAGACACATGGGGCTTCCCTGGTGGCACAGTGGTTGAGAGTCCGCCTGCCAATGCAGGGGATGCGTGTTCATGCCCCGGTCTGGGAAGATCTCACACGCTGCAGAGCAGCTAGACCCGTGAGCCATGGCCGTTGAGCCTGAGCATTCGGAGCCTGTGCTCTGCAATGGGAGAGGCCACAACAGTGAGAGGCCCACTTACCACAAAAAAAAAAAAAAAAAACACATGCACCCCAATGTTCATTGCAGCACTATTTACAATAGCCAGGTCATGGAAGCAACCTGAATGCCCATCAACAGACAAATGGGTAAAGAAGATGTGGTACAAATATACAATGGAATATTACTCAGCCATAAAAAGGAAAGAAATTGGGTCATTTGTAGAGACGAGAATGGACCTAGAGACTGTCATACAGAGTGAAGTCAGAAAGAGAAAAACAAATATTGTATATTAATGCATATATGTGGAATCTAGAAAAATGGTACAGATGAACCAGTTTGCAAGGCAGAAATACAGACACAAATGTAGAGAACAAATGTATGGACACCAAGGGAGGAAAGTGGGGTGGTGGGCGGTGGTGGTTGTGGGGTGAATTGGGAGATTGAGATTGACATATATACACTACTATGTATAGAATAGATAAGTAATAAGAACTTGCTGTATTAAAAAAAACTAAAATTCAAAAAAAAATAAATAAAAGGTAACTGTTTAAAACAATAATAGACAATATGTTGTGTGATTACAGTATCTGGACAAATTGGGTGAATGACAGCAATATCCAAAAGGGTGAGAGGGAGAAATAAAGAACACTGTATTATAAGGTACACCCACTGCATATGAAATACTATACTGTCATTTGAAAGTGGAGTTTTATTAGTTAAAAATGTATATTGTGAACACTAGGGCAACTACAATTTTTTCAAAATAATGTTTGATATGGTAAGCCATGACATAAAATGAATTTATAAAAAATTCTCAAAATAAAAGAAGACATCAAGAGGAGAAAAAACAAGGGAGAAATGCAATCAATAGAAAAGAGTTACAAATATAGATATTAATACATCATTAAAAATACCAAAGTTGTCAGAGTTGATTAAAAAAACAAGACTCAACTATAAGTTGTCTATAAGAAATCCACTTTAAAAGTAAACACTCAGATAGGATAAAAGTAAAGGAATGGTGAAAATATACCATACTAACACTAATCAAAAGAAAACTGAAGTAGCTTTATTAATTTCAGACAAAGCAGACTTCAGAGCAAGAAATAGTATCAGAAGGGATAAAGAGTCATATTACCTAATGATAGAGGGCTTAATTCACTAAAAAACAAGAAAACCCCACAACAATCTTAAATACATATGTACTTGAAAATAAAAAGCATCAAAATACACGAGGTAAAAACTTATAAATCTGAAGGAGAAACAGACAATTCATCTATTATATTTAGAGAGTTCAACATCTGTCTTAAAGTAATTGATAGATGATGCAGGCAGAAAATCAGTAACGATATAGTTGAACTGAATGGCACCATCAATCAACTAGATCTAATTGACATTTATAGAATGCTTCATTCAACAGTGGCAGAACACACATTCTTCTCAAGCTCAAGTGGAACATTCAACAAGATCTGGGCCATAAAACACTCCTTAACAAATTTAAAAGAATAGATATCATACAAAGTATGTTCTCAGACCAAAGGGGAATTAAACTAAAAATCAATAACAGAAAGATAGTTGGAAAGTCTCCCAAATATTTGAGAATTAAACATACTTATTAATAACACATGAGTAAAAGAATTATCAAAAAATATTTTAAACTACATAAAAATGAAAAATCAATTATCAAAATTTGTGGGATGCAGTGAAAAACAGTACTTGTAGGGAAATTTATAGCAATAAATGCATATATAAGAAAATAAGAATAAATTAATAACATAAACTTCCACCTTAGGAAACTAGAGAAAGAACAACTTAAGCCTAATGCAAGCAAAAAATAAATAAATAATTAGAAAAAATATAGTAGAATTCAATGACATTGAAATTAGTACAATAGAGAAGAATCAATAAAATGACCATTTGAATAGATCAATAAAGTGATAAATCTCTTGTCAGGCTAAACAGGAGAAAAAAGAAAGAATTCACAAATTTCAATATTAAAAATGTAAAGGGATCATCGTAACTGGTTGCATGGCAATTAAAAGAATAATAGGGCTTCCCTGGTGGTGCAGTGGTTGAGAGTCCACCTGCCGATGCAAGAGACACGGGTTCGTACCCCGGTCTGGGAGGATCCCACATGCCACAGAGTGGCTGGGCCCGTGGTGGGCCATGGCCGCTGAGCCTGTGCGTCCAGAGCCTGTGCTCTGCAACGGGAGAGGCCACAACAGTGCGAGGCCCACGTACTGCAAAAAAAAAAAAAAAAAAAAGAATAATAAAGGAAAGCTATGATGACTCTATTCGCTTAAGTTTTATAATTTAAATGAAATGCAACAATTCTTGAAAGATACAAATGAACAAAATGCATACAAGGAAAGAAAAACAGAATATCCCTTTATCTATTAAAGAATTAGTCACTGTCAAAAAACAAATTACAAGGCTAAGGTAGTGAACTCTTCCAAATATTTAACTAAGAAATAATAACAAATTTTCATAATCACTTCTAGAAAATAGAAGCAGAGGAAACATTTTCTCCTCATTCTATGAGGCTGACATTACTTTAAAACCAAAATCAGATAACACACAAGAAAAGAAAACTACAGAACGATATCTCACATGTGAAAACTCTCAACAAAATATTAGCAAATTAGGGCTTCCCTGGTGGCACAGTGGTTGAGGATCCACCTGCCAATGCAGGGGACACGGGTTCGTGCCCCGGTCCGGGAAGATCCCACATGTCGCAGAGCAGCTGGGGCTGTGGGCCCTGGCCACTGGGCCTGCGCGTCTGGAGCCTGTGCTCTGCAGCGGGAGAGGCCATGGCAGTGAGAGGCCTGTGTACTGCAAAAAATAAAAAAAAAAAAAAAAAAAAAAAAAATATATATATATATATATATATATATATATATATTAGCAAATTAAATTCAACAATGTAAAAAAGAATTATACTCCTAATTGTGTAACTAAGTGATACATATTACAGGAGTGCAAACCTGGTTCAATATTCAAAAATCAATCAATGCAGGTTGATTGACATCAGCAAAATGGCAGAGTAGGAAATATCAGTCTTTGTACCCACCCACCCCAAAATAATACAATTAGCTGACCATGAAGAAAAATAGCCCAGGAGGGCTCAATTGTCCAATTAAAAACATACAACAACACAATGGAGGAAAAACACCAGAGAATAACCACAAAGAAAAGATCGTTGCAGAGTCCAGCATCACTGAGATGTCTAAAGGTGATGGCTAGGAACAAAGAAGCATGGGGGCTGTTCACATCAGCCACTCAGTAAGTACTAATGTGGTCCTCCTCCAGTGGGATGCTCTCCAGAGGGCCCCAGAAACTTTGCCACTGAAGACCTTAACATCCTTTGTGACAGCCATGAATTCTCCACAGCTTTCACAGTAGAAGACCCAGTAGTGTTTGTCAGTGCAGACCCCAGAAGCTTGCTGCACATAGGACACAAAGAGCTTTTGCCAGTGAGATAACTGACAACCCACAATCCAGATCCTAGCTCTGCAGCTGTGATGTGCACACCCATGTTTCAGACTATAGCTCTGTGATCGCTCCACATGCACATGTATCTCAGGTACCAGAGCCACCACTGCTGTGGGCTAGCCAGCATCCCAACTCCAGAGCGCCTGTTTCTCCATACGCACCTATACTTCAGACCCTGGCCCTTGGCTGCTCAGTGTGCACCTTTACACATGCCAGCGACACCACTGCTATGGATTAGCCTGTGCTTCAAACCCTGTCACTTTGCAAGTGCCCTCACTCTAGTCCCTGACTCCATCATTTTTCAACCACCCATGACTCAGGCACTGGAGCCATGATTGATGCAGGCTAGCCAGTACCCCAGAGCTCTGTAAATCAGATACCAGTGCTACCACCAACCTAAGGTCAACCACAAGTCAGATCAAGTATCAAGAAGGATCCCCTCAGCCACAACATCCCCCATGGGAGTAAAAAAGATCAAGGGGTTCCCTGGAGCCCCTGCCACTGAAGAAACCAACAGCTTTCACCAGCACAGTAGACTACCTGTAGCCTTGGCCATTGAGGATCCCTGAAATATTTGTCAAAGCTGAACTCAGTTGTAGAAGCTGCATGGAGAATATGCTGCTGGATGTCCCTTGGATCTGCAACCACCACTCCCCACCCTACCATTACCCTCACACACACCCACAGACAAAATTCCTTCCCCATCAAAATCAGTCGGCAAAGACTGGAAGAGCTGGTTATTCCATCATATGCACAGGCATCAATGCAAGCCTACAAGAAACATGAAAAATCAAGGAAACGAAGAGACCTTCAAGATGGCAGAAGAGTAAAACAAGGAGATCACCTTCCTCTCCACAAATACATCAGAAATACATCTACATATGGAACAACTCCTACAGAACACCTACTGAACGCTGGCAGAAGACCTCAGACTTCCGAAAAGGCAAGAAACTCCCCATGCACCTGGGTAGGGCAAAAGAAAAAACAGAAACAAAAGAATAGGGATGGGACCTGCACCTCTGGGAGGGAGCTGTGAAGGAGGAAAAGTTTCCACACACTAGGAAGCCCCTTCACTGGTGGAGACAGGGGTAACGGGGTGGAAGCTTCAGAGCCACAGAGGAGAGGACAGCAACAGGGGTGCAGAGGGCAAAGCAGAGAGATTCCCACACAGAAGATTGGTGCCAACCAGCACTCACCAGCCCGAGAGGCTTGTCTGCTCACCCTCTGTGGTGAGTGTGGGCTAGGAGCTGAGGCTCGGGCTTTGGAGATCAGATCCCAGGGAGAGGACTGGGGTTGGCTGCATGAACACAACCTGAAGGGGACTAGTGCTCCACAGCTAGACGGGAGGTAGTCCAGGAAAAATTCTGGAACTGCCTAAGGGGCAAGAGACAATTGTTTTGGGGTGCACGAGGAGAGGGGATTCAGAGCACCACCTAAATGCACTGCAGAGATGGGTGTGAGCCGCGGCTATCAGAGCAGACACCAGAGAAGGGCATGAAACACTAAGGCTGCTGCTGCAGGCACCAAGAAACCTGTGTATAAGCACAGGTCACTCTCCACACCTCCCCTCCCTGGAGCCTGTGCAGACAACATGATCCACAGACAACTTTCCTGGGAGAACACACGGTGCACCTCAGGCTGTTGCAACATCACACTCGCCTCTGCAGCCACAGGCTTGCCCCACATTCCATACCCCTCCCTCGCCCCTGCCTGAGTGAGCTAGAGCCCCCTAATCACCTGCTCCTTTAACCCGTCCTGTCTGAGTGAAGAAAAGATGCCCTCAGGTGACCTACATGTGGAGGCGGGCCAACCCAAAGCTGAACCCCAGGAGCTGAACAAAGAAGAGAAAGGGAAATTCCTCCCAGCTCCCTCAGGAGCAGCAAATTAAATCTCCACAATCAATTTGATGTACCCTGCATCTGTGGAATACCTCAATAGACAACAAATGATCCCAAAATTGAGGCAGTGGACTTTAGGAGTAATGATATTTATATTTTTTTTCTTTTTTCTCTTTTCATGAGTGGGTATGTGTATGTTTCTCTGTGTGATTTTTTTCTCTATAGTTTTGCTTTTGCTGTTTGTCCTAGGGATCTATCTATCCATTTTTGTTGTGATTTTTTTTTCAGTGTTATTTACATATTTGTTTATTTTTAGTATCATTTTGTAGAGCTTGTTATCATTGCTGGATTTGATTTTTGCTTGGGTTGCTCTCTTCTTTCTTTCTCTTTTCCTTTTTATTACTTTTAAATTTTTTTTATTTTAATAATTATTTTTTATTTTATTAACTATTTTTTTCTCTTTATCTTAAGTGCTTAGGAAATGTCAGTATCATGAATGTCATATATATATTTTTTGAATTTTATTTTACTTAATTTTTATACAGCATGTTCTTATTAGTTATCCATTTTATACATATTAGAGTATATATGCCAATCCCAATCTCTCAATTCATCACACTACCAACGCCCTGCCACTTTCCACCCTTGGTGACCCTAAGTTTGTTCTCTACATCTGTGTTTCTATTTCTGCCATTCAAACCAGTTCATCTGCACCACTTTTCTAGGTTCCACATATATGCATTAATATACGATATTTGTTTTTCTCTTTCTGACTTATTTCACTCTGTATGACAGTCTCTAGATCCATCCACGTCTTTAAAAATGACCCAATTTCGCTCCCGTTTATGGCTGAGTAATATTCCATTTTATATATGTACTCTATCTTCTTTATCCATTCATCTGTCGATAGGCATTTAGGTTGCTTCCATGACCTGCCTATTGTAAATACTGCTGCAATGAACATTGGGGTGCATGTGTCTTTTAGAATTATGGTTTTCTCTGGGTATATGCCCAGTAGTGGAATTGCTGGGTCATATGGTAATTCTATTTTTAATTTTTTAAGGAACTTCCATACTGTTCTCCATAGTGGCTGTATCATTTTACATTCCCACCAACATTGCAAGAGGGCTCCCTTTTCTCCACACCCTCTCCAGCATTTGTTGTTTGTAGATTTTCTGATGATGCCCATTCAAACTGGTTTGGGGTGATACCTCATTGTAGTTTTGATTTGCATTTCTCTAATAATTAGTGATGTTTAGCAGCTTTTCATTTGCTTCTTACCCATCTGTATGTCTTCTTTGGAGAAATGCCTATTTAGGTCTTCTGCCCATTTTTGGATTGGGTTGTTTGTTTTTTTAATATTGAGCTGCATGAGCTGTTTATATATTTTGGATATTAATCCTTTGTCCGTTGATTCATTTACAAATATTTTCTCCCATTCTGATGGTTGTCTTTTCGTCTTGTTTATAGTTTCCTTTGCTGTGCAAAAGCTTTGAAGTTTCATTAGGTCCCATTTGTTTATTTTTGTTTTTATTTCCATTACTCTAGGAGGTGGATCAAAAATGATCCTGCTATGATTTATGTCAAAGAGTGTTCTTCCTATGTCTTCCTCTAAGAGTTTTACAGTGTCTGGTCTTATGTTTACGCCTTTAATCCATTTTGAGTTTATTTTTGTGTATGGTGTTAGCGAGTGTTCTAATTTCATTCTTTATCATGTGGCTTTCCAGTTTCCCAGCACCACTTATTGAAGAGGCTGTCTTTTCTCCACTGTATATTCTTGCCTCCTTTATCAAAGATAAGCTGGCCACATGTGTGTGGGTTTATATCTGGGCTTTCTATCCTGTTCCATTGATCTATATTTCTGTTTTTGTGCCAGTACCATACTGTCTTGATTACTGTAGCTTTGTAGTATAGTGTGAAGTCAGGGGGCCTGATTCCTCCGTCACCGTTTTTCTTTCTCAAGACTGCTTTGGCTATTCAGGGTCTTTTGTGTCTCCAAACAAATTTTAAAATTTTTTCTTCTAGTTCTGTAAAAAATGCCATTGGTAATTTGATAAGGATAGCATTGAATCTGTAGATTGCTTTGGGTAGTATATTCATTTTCACAATATTGATTCTTCCAATCCAAGAACATGGTATATCTCTCCATCTCTCTGTATCAGCTTTAATTTCTTTCATCAGTGTCTTATAGTTTTCTGCATACAGGTCTTTTGTCTCCCTAGGTAGGTTTCTTCCTAGGTATATTATTCTTTTTGTTGCAATGGTAAGTGTGAGTGTTTCCTTAATTTCTCTTTCAGATTTTTCATCATTAGTGTATAGGAATGCAAGAGATTTCTGTGCATTAATATTATATACTGCTACATTACCAAATTCATGGAATAGCTCTAGCAGTTTTCTGGTAGTGTCTTAAGGACAGTCTATGTGTAGTATCATGTCACCTTCCAGGAGTGACAACTTTACTTCTTTTCCGATTTGGATTATTTTATTTCTTTTTCTTCTCTAATTGCCATAGTTAAAACTTCCAAAACTATGATGAATAATACTGGTGAGAGGGGGCAACCTTGTCTTTTTCCTGATCTTAGTGGAAATGGTTTCAGTTTTTCACCATTGAGAATAATGTTCGCTATGTGTTGGTCATATATGGTCTTTATTATGTTGAGGTAAATTCCCTCTATGCCTACTTTCTGGAAGGATTTTATCATAAATGGGTGTTGAATTTTGTCGAAAGCTTTTTCTGCATCCCTTGAGATAATCATATGGTTTTTCACCTTCAATTCACTAATATGGTTTTCACATTGATTGATTTGCATATATTAAAGAACACTTGCATTCCTGTGATAAACCCCACTTGTACATGGTGTATGATCCTTTTAATGTACTAAAGGATTCTTTTATTTTTTTAAGCCAGTGACCTTTATTCTTTTTCTTTATATTTTTTAATTTTTTAAATTTTATTTTATTTTTTATACAGCAGGTCCTTATTAGTCATCAATTTTATACACATCAGTGTAAACATGCCAATCCCAATCGCCCAATTCATCACACCACCACCCCCACCACTTTCCCCCCTTGGTGTCCATAGGTTTGTTCTCAACATCTGAGTCTCAATTTCTGCCCTGCAAACCAGTTCACCTGTACCATTTTTCTAGGACCCACATATATGCGTTAACATACGATATTTGGTTTTCACTTTCTGACTTACTTCACTCTGTATGACAGTCTCTAGATCCATCCACGGCTCTACAAATGACCCAGTTTCATTCCTTTTTATGGCTGAGTAATATTCCATTGTATATATGTACCACATCTTCTTTATCCATTCATCTGTCCACAGGCATTTAGGTTGCTTCCATGACCTGCCTATTGTAAATAGTGCTGCAATGAACATTGGGGTGCATGTGTCTTTTTAAATTATGGTTTCTCTGGGTATATGCCCAGTAGTGGGATTGCTAGATCATATGGTAATTCTATTTTTAGTTTTTAAGGAACCTCCATACTGTTCTCCATAGTGGCTGTATTAATTTACATTCCCACCAACAGTACAAGAGGGTTCCCTTTTATCCACACCCTCTCCAGCCTTTGTTGTTTGTAGATTTTCTGATGATGCCCATTCAAACTGGTGTGAGGTGATACCTCATTGTAGTTTTGATTTGCATTTCTCTAATAATTAGTGATGGTTAGCAGCTTTTCATCTACTTCCTGGGCATCTGTATGTCTTCTTTGGAGAAATGTCTATTTAGGTCTTCTGCCCATTTTTAGATTGGGTTGTTTGTTTTTTTAATATTGAGCTGCATGAGCTGTTTATATATTTTGGAGATTAAACCTTTGTCCATTGATTCGTTTGAAAATCTTTTCTCCCATTCTAAGAGTAGTCATTTCATCTTATTTATGGTCTCCTTTGCTGTGCAAAAGCTTTGAGGTTTCATTAGGTTCCATTTGTTTATTTTTGTTTTTATTTCCTTTACTCTAGGAGGCGGATCAAAAATGATCTTGCTGTGATTTATGTCAAAGTGTGTTCTTCCTATGTTTTCCTCAAAGAGTTTTATACTGTCCAGTCTTACATTTAGTTCCCTAATCCATTTTGAGTTTATTTTTGTGTATCATGTCAGGGAGTGTTCTAATTTCATTCTTTATCATGTAGCTGTCCAGCTTTCCCAGCACCACTTATTGAAGAGACTGTCTTTTCTCCATTGTATATCCTCATTCTATGAGGCAACCATCACCCTGTTACCAAAACCAGACAAAGATGTCACAAAGACAGAAAAATACGGTCCAATATCACTGATGAACTTAGTTGCAAAACTCCTCAGCAGAACACTAGCAAACTGAATCCAGCAGCACATAAAAAGGATCATACACCATGATCAATTGGGGTTTATCCCAGGAATGCAAGCGTTCTTCAATATATGCAAATCAACCAATGCGATAAACCATATTAACAAATTGAAGGAGAAAAACCATATGATCATCTCAATAGATGCAGAAAAACTTTCAACAAAATTCAACACCCATTTATGATAAAACCCTCCAGAATGTAGGCATAGGGGGAACTTATCTCAACTAAATAAATGCCATATAAGACAAACCCACAGCCAACATCATTCACAGTGGTGAAAAACTGAAACCATTTCCACTAAGATCAGGAACAAGACAAGGTTGCCCACTCTCACCACTATTATTCATCATAGTTTTGGAAGTTTTAGCCACAGTAATCACAGAAGAAAAAGAAATAAAAGAATCCAAACTAGGAAAGAAGAAGTAAAGCTGTCACTGTTTGCAGATAACATGATAATATACATTAACAATCCTAAACACGCTACCAGAAAACTATTAGACCTAATCAATGAATTTGGTAAAGTAGCAGGATACAAAATTAATGCACAGAAATCTCTTCCATTACTATACACTAATGATGAAAAATCTGAAAGGGAAATTAAGGAAACACTCCCATTAACAATTGCAACAAAAAGAATGTTACCTAGGAATAAACCTACCTAAGGAGACAAACGACCTTTATGCAGAAAACTGTAAGACACTGATGAAAGAAATTAAAGATGATACAAACAGATGGGGAGATATACCATGTTCTTGGATTGGAAGAATCAATATTGTGAAAAAGACTATGCTACCCAAAGCAATCTACAGATTCAATGCAATCCCTATCAAAGTGCCAATGGCATTTTTCACAGAACTAGAGCAAAAAGGTTCACAATTTTTATGGAAACATAAAAGACCCCAAATAGCTATAGCAATCTTGAGAAAGAAAAACGGAGCTGGAGGTTTCGGGCTCCCAGACTTCAGACTACACTACAAAGCTACACTAATCAAGACAGTATGGTACTGTCACAAAAACAGAAATACAGATCAATGGAACAGAATAGAATACCCAGAGATAAACCCACACACATATAGTCACCTTATTTTTGATAAAGGAGGCAAGAATATACAGTGGACAAAAGACAGCCTCTTCAATTATTTGTGCTGGGCACACTGGACAGCTGCATGATAAAGAATGAAATTAGAACACTCGCTAACACCATACACAAAAATAAACTCAAAATGGATTAAAGACCTAAATGTAAGGCCAGACACTATAAAACTCTTAGTAGAAAACATAGGCAGAGCACTCTATGACATAAACCACAGCAAGATCCTTTTTGACCCACCTTCTAGAGAAATGGAAATAAAAGCAAAAATAAACCAATGGGACCTAGTGAAGCTTAAAAGCATTTGCACAGCAAAGGAAACCATACACAAGATGAAAAGACAACCCTTAGAAAGGGAGAAAATATTTGCAAATAAAGTAACTGACAAAAGATTAATCTCCAAAATTTACAAGCAGCTCATGCAGCTTAGTATCATAGAAACAAACAACCCAATCCAAAAATGGGCAAAAGACCTAAACTGATATATCTCCAAAAAGATATACAGACTGTCAACAAACACATGAAAGGGTGTTCAATATCACTAATCATTAGAGAAATGCAAATCAAAACTACAATTAGGTAACACCTCACCCCAGTCAGAATGGCCATCATCAAAAAATCTATAAACAGTAAATGCTGGAGTGGGTGTGGAGAAAAGGGAACGCTTGCACTGGTGTTGGGAATGTGAATTAGTACAGCCACTATGGGGAACAGTATGGAGGTTCCCTAAGATGCTAAAAATAGAACTACCATACCACCCAGCAATCCCACTACTGGGCATATACCCTGAGAGAACCATAATTCAAAAATAGTCATGTACCCCAATGTTCACTGCAGCTCTATTTACAATAGCCAGGACATGGAAGCAACCTAAGTGTCCATCAACAGATGAATAGATTAAGAATATGTGACACACATATACAATGGTATATTACTCAGCCATAAAAAGAAACAGAAGTGAGTTATTTGTAATGAGGTGGATGGACCTAGAGTCTGTCCTACAGAGTGAAGTAATTCAGAAAAAGAAAAATAAATACCATATGCTAACACACACACACACACACACACACACATATATATATATATATGGAATGTAAAAGATTTTTAAAAATGGTTATGAAGAACCTAGGGCAAGGTAGGAATAAAGATGCAGACATAGAGAATGTACTTGAGAACACAAGGAGGGGAACGGTAAGCTGGGACAAAGTGAGAGAGTGGCATGGACTTATATATACTACCAAATGTAAAATTGATAGCTAGAGGGAAGCAAGCACAGGGAAATGAGCTCAGAGCTTTGTGACCACGTAGAGGGGTGGGATAGGGAGGGTGGGAGGGAGACACAAGAGTGAGGAATTATGGAGATATATGTATATGTATAGCTGATTCAGTTTGTTATAAAGCAGAAATTATCTCATCTTGTAAAGCAATTATACTCCAATAAAGCTGTTAAAAAAAAAAAATCAAGGAAACCACACACCACCAAGAAACACAATGATATTAGCAACCAAGCCTGAAGAAATAGACTACAAATTGCCAGACAAATAATTGAAAATAATTGTTTTAGGGAAACTCAGCAAGCTAAGAGAGAACACAGATAGACAATTCAACAAAATCACGAAGCCAGTGAGTAAAATGAGAAGTTCAGTGGAGAAATATAACTAATTAAAAGAAACAATCAATGATCTGAAGCTGAAAAATACAATGAATGCAATGAACAATGTAATGAGAGCAGCCACCACAGACTTGATCAAGCAGAAGAAAAAATCAGTGAACTTAAAGACAAGTCATTTGAAATTATCCAATCATTGTAGAAAACGGAAAATTGAAAGACTGAAGAAAGCCTATATTTAGTATGGAATACCATCAAATAAAACAATATTTGTATTATGGGAGTCTCAGTAGGTGAAGAGAAGGAGAAAGGGGCAGAAATTTTATTTAAAGAAATAAAGGCTGAATCTCCCAAATCTGGGAGGAGATATGGACATCCAGGTACATGAAGCTTATAGGTCCTCACACAAATTCAACCCAAAGAAGACTTCACTGAGACACATTATAATCGAACTTTCAGAAATCAGAAACAAAGAGAAAATCTTGAAAGCAGCAAGAGAAAAAATATCTCATACAAGGGAATTCCATAAAGCTATCAGTGGATTTCTCAGCAGAAATCTTACAGGCAAGGAGTGAGTAGGATGATATATTCAATGTGCTGAAAGAAAAAAACTGCCAACCAAGAATATGTTACCCAGAAAAGCGATCCTTCAGTAATGAAGGAGAGATAAGACTTTGCCAGGCAATCAAAACCTGAGGGAATTTATCACTACTTGTCCTGCCTTACCAGAAATTCTAAACAGATTTCTTCAAGCTGAAATGAAAGGACTTTAATTACTAAGATTAAAACATATTAAAGCATAAAACCTATTAAAAAGGTAAGTATATAGTCAAATCAAAATAATCTATACTATAATGGTGGTTTATAAATCACTTAGCTCTAGTATATAGTTAAAAAAACAAAATTATTAAAAATAATTATAGTTACTGTCAACTACATATTTTCACTCGCCATCTACCTCTACGAGGATTAAATCAAGTGCTGCTGCAGCGGCTGACTTTCAGCACCCCTGACAGGAGCTCAGGTGGAGAGCAGACATGAGGCACCTTGTGCTCTGGGAAAAACTGGCAGAACACGTCTTCAGATAGTTAGATGTTTTCAGGAGCCAATCTTATGAGCCCAGTTCTTGTATCTCCTCATAACTAGAAAAACACTAAACTCCTTCGTGGTGACGACTGCTCCTCGTGACTGGCAGTAACTTTCACCAGACTAGCAGAAACCTGCAAAAAAAATACGTGCTCAACTGCATGTACTCTCCCTTCACCAAAATCACGTATGTACTGACCTTCCCCCTTACCTCTTTGGAGCAGTTTCTCAGAGCTATCTGAAATGTTGTCTACTGGGCTGCAGTCCTCATTTTGCCCCAAATAAAACTTAACTCTCATGCTGTGCATTTTTTTAAGTTGACACTACAATAATTTATTAATGGTTACATAACAGAAAAAGGTGTAAATCGTGACATTAAAAACACAAAATGTGGAGGAAGGGAGTAAAAATGTATGGTTTCATGTACAATTGAAGTTATGTTGTTATGTTTAAAATAGACTGTTATGACTATAAATATTTTATGTAAGCCTCATGGTAACCACAAAGCAAAAACCTATACTAGATACACAAAATACAAAGGAATTAAAGCATTCCACTATGAAAAACCATCAAACCACAAAGAAAGAGAGAAAAAGAGAACAGGAGTGGCTACACTAATTTCATACAAAATAGGCTTTAAGCCAAAAACTGTAACAAGAGACAAAGGAGGTCATTATATGATGATAAAGTGATCAAAATCATCAAGAAAATATACAACTGTAGGTATGTATGCAACCAACATCAGAGTATCTAAATATATTAAGCAAATATAAACAATTTAAAGGCAGAAATGGAGAGCAACACAATAGTAGCAGGGAATCAATATCCACTTTCAATAAAATTAATTATCTTGCTTTTTCCAGCTTCTAGAGCTGCTTTCCTTGCATTCCTTGGCTTTTGATACCTTCTTCCATCTTCAAAGCTAGCAGTGTAGCATCTTCAAACCTCTCTCTGCTTTTGTTATGTCATTTTCTACACTGTAGTCAATTTTCTTTCTTTCTCTTATAAGACACTTGTGATTACACTTAGGATTCACCCAAATAATCCAGGATAATCTCTTAACTTCAAAACTCTTAGCTTAATCACATATAAACAGTCCATTTTTCTATATAAGGTAACATTTCAAGTTCTAGGGAATAGGCCTGGATATCTTTGGGGGCCATAATTCAGTCTATCACACAATAAAATCCAGTAATTTTGCACCTACTTATTTATCCAATTGATTTGAAAACTATGTCCACACAACAATTGGCAACTTAATATTTATAGAAAACTTATTCATAATCACAAGAAAAGCCCTGGAAGCAACCAATATTCAGTATGGAAATAGACAAATGGTGGTATATCCACAATACACTACTATGAAGTGATAAAAAGAAATGAGCCATCAAGTCATGCAAAGACACGATAAATTTAAATGTATATTGCTAAAGTGAAAGAAGTCAGTCTGAAAAGGTTATATAGTATATGGCAAAATGGAAAACGGAAAACTACAGAGATGCTAAAGTGATCAGTGGTTACCACAGGTTCAGGGAGAGCAAAGTTCAATAGGAGATACACAAGGAATTTTTATTAGAGTGGTGAAAATATTTTGCATGACACTGTAATGATGGACATGTGACCCTGTATAATTCTACAGCTGGAAGCATGAATATTTATGTATGCAAATTTTAAACAATTAGGTCAGCAGAATGAATGCAGAGTATGACAAAATAATCTAACTTCTATTATGGAAAAGAATGTGAGAAAATTTACTGACCTATGTAACTCTGGAAATGTGGAGTCTGTAAACTAAAGGCAAAAGAATCTGCACATTAACACAACAGTAACTGATAGAGTAGTTTCACATCAGGTATGGATTAAATAATTTTGTAACCATGATGCATGTGTACTGGAACTGAAAAATTACAGCGGGTAAGGAAAGCCAAGCTTCTCACTGTTGGAGGGGAAATTTACAGATAAGCAGGCAGAGGAGGCTAGAATGATTCATACGGTAGTGAACTGGCGTTTGAGACATCAGTATGAACTCATGTTTTTTTATATATAGATATATATTGTAAAAACAGTTATATGTATTGACATGTGTATGTACACAGATTAGTATACATGCACACATATTTCCTTTCTCTGTCCACTGAGAGGGCCTAGAAACAATAATACCTCAGAAACAATGAGCACACCTAGTACTCAGATCTTGGTTTCTAATATCATTCTCCAATAAAAGAAACTGTGGTTACTTAATGTATAAGTAGTAATTCATTCATTGTGAAAATTTGCCATACAAATGTAAATATTAATCATAGGGGAAACTGGGTCTATATTATATGGGTAATCTATATATTATCTTGCAACTTTTCTGTAAATCAAAATCTATTATAAAATTAAATGTATAATGTTATATTTTATAAATTTATTGTAAAATAGTCTGTTTAACAAGTTAAAAAAAATGTAGCCTTATTTGAAATTTCCTGAGCATCCCAAGTAACTCCTGTTAGGTCTAGAATAATTGCCTTCCCCGAAAATGTCATGTTGGAATCCATATATTTACAATTTCCCAGTTGAATCTCACAGCTGCTTTGAGCTAACTGTGCAATGAATATCTACATTCAGCAATCCATTCTCTCTATAGAAGATCAAACCAGCACCAGAATCTAATTAAAAGTCTCCATACAAGTGACTCAGCAGGAATTGAGGCAGGGAGTATTTTATCATTATGTGTCCAGGGTGACCATACATGGAATAATATATCATCCTTGGGAATAAAAGCTCATTTATCCTATTGGTTTTCAAACACAGACTGTGGTACATTGGAGCATGTAGCAAGCTTGTGATTTTATATTTTCCAGTAAATACTCTAAAAACATTAAACATGAATTATCTTTGAATAAAATAAAAATACTTATCTCCTCTTCTAATCATAATTTTATATATGATGGTAAATAAAAGGAAGGTATGTTTTCCCATTTATACATGTGCAATTTAATAAAGAATTAAACTGAGCTAGCCAAAAAATAAAATCAAGTTTGGAAAGATAGAATTCAGCAATACTACAACAAAGAAAGGACTTTAACTGAATGGGATCATGACTTGGCTCAGGTATTCTTAGAAACTACTGGTTCTATTCCACTAGTTTTAGAATACGATAATACTATATTTGTGTAAACTGGTTCCCAAAATTGTAAAATGACAATAATTGATTTGGCTTCTGGGTATTAGGATACTAAATACACTGGAAATTTCTTACTACAAGCACCTACTAATGTTAGAAATATTTAATAAACATTACATTAAATGCAAAATTTATTTGGTACAAAACAATATGAGTGATGGAGAAATCCTCAAATTCCAAGAGACTAGAAATTAAACAAAGACCAATAAACATAAGAGCTTATGCAGCAACCGCCCTAAGAGAGAGATAGGCTGAGAGGGTCCCCAGGCTTTGCAACTCAAGAACCAGAATTTAATACCTTTTTGGTGATAATAAACAGTTTCTTAGGGGAGTATTAGATAGGGAATTGGGACTAAGACCATTATCTAAATATATCTGCATCTTTAGTAAATTATTTAATTTGAAATAATTCACCCAGCATAAGATTAAAGAGAAAGAACAACAAAACTTAGTTCATTTTGCCTGGGCTCACGGTACGAGATAAAAGAATTCTCCTCTAAGAATACATAATATGAGCTCTTTCACACTTGTAATTGAGATTTGAATTTACCAACATGAGCTGTGATGATTAATTTTATGTGTTGACTGGGCCAGATATTTGGTTAAACATTAATCTGAGTGCTTCTGTGAGTTTGTTTTTGGATGAGATTAACACTTAACTCAGTAGAGTGAGTAAAGCAATTCATAATGTAGATGGGCCTCATCCGATCACTTGAATGCCTGAATAGAACAAAGGACAGACTTTTTCTCAAGTGAGAGAATTCTCCTGCCTGATGGCCTTCAAACTGGACATCAGCTCTTCCTGGTTCTACAGCAGCCTCCTGGACTTGGGCTCAAACCAAGATAGCAACTCTTTCAGAAGTTGCTTCAGACTAAAATGAGGACATTGTCTCTGAAGATTTTGGACTTGCCAGTTTCCATAATTTTATTAGCCAATTCCTTATAATACATTTCTTTATATATGATAGATTAGATAAATGATAGATAAATGATACATAGATAGAGAGATAGGTAAACAGATGGATATCCTATTGGTTCTGTTTTTCTGGAGAACCTGGAATAATACATGATCCCAAGACATTAACATAAATATCAGTGTCAGGTCAATGATGCTCTTAGAGTGACGTACAGAACCAATTCATGCTCAACATCACTCATTATTAGAGAAATGCAGATCAAAACTACAATGAGGTGTCACCTCACACTGGTCAGAATAGCCATCATCAAAAAATCTACAAACAATAAATGCTGGAGAGGATGTGGAGAAAAGGGAACCCTCTTACACTGTTGGTGGCAATGTAAACTGGTACAGCCAGTACCAGTTTGGAGGACAGTATGGAGATTCCTTAAAAAACTAAAAATAGAACTTCCATATGACCCAGCAATCCCACTACTGGGCACATACCCTGAGAAAACCGTAATTCAAAGAGATCCATGCACCCCAATGTTAATTGCAACATTATTTACAATAGCAAAGACATGCAAGCAATCTAAATGTCCATTGAAAGAGGAATGGATAAAGAAGAGGTGGTACATATATACAATGGAATATTACTCAGCCATAAAAAGGAATGAAATAGTGCCATTTGCAGTGACATGGATGGACCTAGAGATTGTCATACAGAGTGAAGTAAGTCAGAAAGAGAAAAACAAATATCATATAATATTGCTTACATGTGGAATCTAGAAAAATGGTACAGATTAACTTATTTGCAAAGCAGAAATAGAGTCACAGATGTAGAGAACAAACTAATGGATACCAAGGGAGGAAGCAGGTGTGGGATGAATTGGGAGATTGGGATTGACATATATACATTATGATGTATAAAATAGACACCTAATGAGAACCTACTGTATAGCACAGGGAACATTACTTAATGCTCTGTGGTGACCTAAATGGGGAGGAAATCTAAAAAAAGTGGATATATGTATATGTATGACTGACTCACTTTGCTGTACAGCAAGACACTAACACAACATTGTTAAGCAACTATACTCCAATAAAAATTAATTAATTAAACAAAATAGCTTGTTAGGAAAGTCCTCAATGTGGGCTACAAAGATTCCTACAGCTTAAGCACAATTTCAAAATGAACTCACAATCCAAAGTAATAAAACAAATCAGAAAATGATCATGTGTGATCAAAATAAAGAGCAGATTGAGTCCCCTAAATTTCACATAATAAGAGTATAAAATTAGTATATTTAAAATTATTAAACACACAAAAGAAATGAAAATCATAATAAAAAACAAGTCACTAAAAAAATACTTTCAGAATTTTATTTTTAAATGCAGAAATTAAAACAATTGCAGAAACATACAGAGAATTAAAAGAGAAGATAGACTTATAAGATCCAATATATGTCTTCTATGAATTCTGGAAATATAGAATGGAAGAGTAGAAATATTTGAGAAAACAGCTTAGGTTTCTCAAATTTGATTAAAAGCATAATTTCTCACATTCAATAAATGCAATGAATTACAAGTCAACTAAATAAAAATATGATATTTTTTATATGATATTATAGTATATACTATAGATATTTATATGATATTATAGTAAAATTGAAAATGTCAAAGGCATTGAGATACTGAAAGCTGTCAGATTTCTTAAAAATTGTATTACCTGCAATGAAATCATAATTAGACTTACAGCAGACTTACAGTAAAAACAAAACCCAAAAGAGCATAAATACTTTCTTCAATGTACAGAGAATATACATTACACTCAATCTAGATTCATATACCTACCTAAACTATTATTCAAGAGTATGGACAAAATCAAGATATCTTTGAACAATTTTTGAGAGGTATTACTCACAAACTCTTATCAAAAGAATTGCAGAATACAGGGATACCTTGCAGTGGGCTCAGTTCCAGACCACCACAATAAAGCAAAAATCTTAAAAAAAAAAGTCACACAAATATTTTGTTTTCCCAGTGAATATAAAAGTTATGTTTACACCATACTGTAGTCTATTAAGTGTGCAATAGCATTATGTCTTTTTAAAAAATGTACATACTTTAATTTATAAATACTTTATTGCTAAAAAATGCTAACCATCATCTGAATTTTCAGCAAGTCATAGTAGTAACATCAAAGATCACTGATCACAGATCATCATCACAAATATAATAATAATGAAAATTTGAAATATTGCAAGAATTATCAAAATGTGACATAAAGACACAAAGTGAACAAATGCTGTTGGAAAAATGATGTTGATGGACTTGCTCCATGCTGGGTTGCCATAAGTCTCCAATCTGTAAAAATCACAATATCTGTAGGGAGCTATAAAATGAAGTATACCTGTAATTCAATTCAAGAATAAAGAAATTTATCTCAAAGGAAAGAAAATAATGGGAGAATGAATGATGAGAGAAGAAATTGGCAGAGTTGGATAAATGCAAACCATTTATTTATGAATAACAACAACAACAATAATTCCTAATTTGAGAGATATAAAATGAGATGGAAATAATATACTAAAATGTATGAGAGGAGAGGATAATAATCAAGAACTCCAAGTCCTTGTCTTATTCAAGAATTGGTAGAGATTATTAACTAATGATAGAACTGCTGGGTCAAATGTGAATGTTAAAAACACAACAGTAGCTATGGAAGGCAAGGAAGTAGAAGGGTAGTAAGGCAGGCAGGCAGTAAGGAAGATAGGAAAGGCAGGAATAAGTTCTAGATAGATAAAATATTTTAAAATCAAGGAGAAAAGAAGAAATTTTAAAAAGAAGAGGAATAGATTAAAGAAGGCAAGGGGGAAAAAGTTAATAGAAGGCCAAATAAGAGAGGAAATCAAACCTAGTCAGATAAGGTTGTGAGTTTACATCTTAATCTCCCCCTCTGCTCTTCTGTTTCCTCCAATCACATGAAAAAGACAGAAAACTTTTCAAAATGTTTAAACAGGAAAATAACAACAACAATAATAATAATGAAGTCATTTTCCTGAACTGGGGCTGCAACTCAAAAATAATATTCAACAAAGAGAAAATTACAAGGCAAGCTAAAAGGTAAATGTGTCAGGAGTCCCTAAGACTACCTTCAGACTTGTTGATTTTCTAGGACTACAGGGCTCAGAAAAGATGTTATAGCCAAAAAAATGGTTGATCACAAATTATATGGACCTGCTTAGTTCTCTCAGCAATAATATGTGGTAACACATGTGAAATTTTGTCAACCAGGGAAGAGCACTCAAGCCTTGATGTTCAAGGTTTTTATTGGGGGTGTCATTCATTAGAGCATACATCTCCTGCATGACTGACCTCAGCTACTGAGACTCTAGTCCATCAGAGCAAAAACATATTTTCACCACAAATCACACTGTTAGCACAGACTATTGATCAAACTAATACCACATGACTGAAAGCCTCCAGCATACAATACTCTTTTCAGGAAGAATATTTCAGGGGCTTAGAGCATATCTCTCAGGGTCTGATCAAGTGACAGTCTTGAAGACTGGCTTTTCCTGGGAGCATGTGCCACTTGAACAACCCAGGTCTGCTGCATTATTCCTTTCCTGAACAGCAAGAAAAGAAAAAAAGAAAGTTTCAAGAGACAAAGCAAACATCCAAACCTTACTCAGATATTTTTAAAACTGCTGCAATTGTTGGACAGTAAACTTAAAATAACTGTGATTAATATATTTAAGGTATCTAAAGGAAAAAGCAACAACAAGCCAAAAATGATGGTGATTTAAGAAGAGACAGAGAAAATAAGAAAGGTTTCAATTGAAATGCTGGTAGTCAAAAACACTATACATGAATAAAGAATGCCATTGGTAAGATCATCAGGATTAGACAAGGCAGAGGAAAGAATCAATGATCTTGAAGATAGATTAAAGAAAATATCCAAAATTGAAATAAAAATAGAAAGAAGAATGAGAATAAAAGTAGGAGAAGCAGAAGAAAAGAGAGAAAAAAGAGGAGAAGAACAAAAAGGAGTAAGAGGAGAAAACATGTCAGGACTTTAGGACAACTTTGAGAAGTGTTACATATACATAATTGGAATACCAGAAGGAGAATAAAGAGAAAATAGAGCAGAAAAAAATTGAAGTAATAACTAAGAATTTTCTGAAATTAATGGCAGACACCAAACCACAGAGCCAGAAAGCTCCAATATCGTCAAACAGAATAAACACCAGAAGAAACATATCAAAGTGTATTCAAACTGCAGAAAAGCAAGACCAAGAGAAAATATTAAAAGAAGCCCAAGGAGGGGGAGAGTCTTACTGGTGGAGGGACAAGGGTAAGAATTACTGCAGGCTTTATCTCAAAAATCATGTGGACAAGTAGATAATGGAGAAAAATACTTATAGGCTTGAAAGAGATAACCATCAAACCTAGTATCTATATTCTGAAAAATTATCTTTCACATATGAGGAAGGGAGTGACATCAGCAAAAGTGGAAAAATAGGGAACTGTGGGTGACTATCTATCCCCAGAAACAACAAAAATCTGACCAAAAATGTCAAAATTAACCTTATCAGAACAGTGGAAGTTAGTCAAAGGTATACAACATCCAAGTGAATGCTTAACAAGAGAAGTGCACTGAAATATAGTGGAAAAGCTTTGATAACACTTTAAATCACTTACTCTATCCCCATGCCCTGATGCAGTGGTTGACCTTAAGATGGCATACTGTGGTCCTGGAGGACCTACTGAACAAAGATTTTAAATAAACTGACTAAAATATACTTAAATATATTTAAAGAGTTAAAGGAAAACATAGACAAAGAACTGAAGAAAACCAGACAAACAATGTATAAACTAACAGAGGTAAGGAGATAGAAATAAAGGCATAGAAACTATAAAAAGGAACAAAGTGATAAAAATATTGGAGTGAAAAGTACAATAACTGAAATGAAACATGCCCTAGAAGGATTTAACCTACATTTGAATAGAAGAAGAAAGAATCAGTGAACACGAAGACAAGTCTAGTGAAATTATCCAGTCTGAGAAGCAGAGAGAAAAAAAGGAATTTTTAAAAAATGAACAGAACCTAAGCCTTGTGGGACACCATTGATGGTATCAACATATACATAATGGGAGTGCCAAAAAGAGAGGATAAGAGAAAAGGGACAGAATGAATATTTGAAGAAATAATGGTCAGAACTTACCAAACTTGATGTAAGCATAAAACTACACATCCAAGAAATGTATCAAATTCCAAGTAGGATATACTCAAAACAATTTACACCAAGACCTTATAATCAAGCTATCAAAGCCAAAGACAAGGAGAGAATCTTGAAAGCAGCAAAAGTGAAGTGATTCATACAGAAAAGTCATCCTCAGTAAGATGAACAGCTGATTTCTCATCAGAAGCCACAGAGGCAAGAAAGCAGCAGAATATTTAAACTGCCGAAAGAAAACAAACAAAAACCCCTACGAACCAAGAATTCTATATATGGCAAAATTACCCTTCAAAATTAAGAAATAAGTAAGACATTCCCAGAGAAACAAGCACAGAGGGAGTTCATTGCTAGTAGATCTGTCCCACAAGAAACACTAACGTGAGTCCTTAAGGCCAAAGTGCAAGGACACTAGACTAATTCAAAACACTAATAAGAAATAAAATATACTAGTAAATGTAAGTACATAGTAAATGTAAATCAAGTACTAACATCTTTTTGACTTGCCATTCCTCTTTTTATTTCTGTGTGATTTAAAAAGCAACACAAAAACAATAATTATATATCTATATTAATGGGCACAAAATATATAAAGATGTGACAACAACCTAAAGAAGGGAGGCACAGGGCTGTATACAGATGAGTTTTTGGATACTATCAAAGCTAAATTGGTATTTATTTGAACTAGCTATTATAAGTTTAAGATCTTAATTGTAAACCTCAAAGTAACTCCCATGAAAATAATGAAAATATATTCAGAAAATAAAATGAAAAGGAAAATATAATGGTGCACTACCAAAAAAACAAAAATCAGTTCAGTACCAAAGAAAGCAGTAGTTGGGGAAATGAGAACAAAAAAGGATAACATATGTGGAAAACGAAAAGCAACATAACAGAAATGTCTGTCATCAGTAATTACTCTAAATATAAATGGATTAAAATTTCTAATTTAAAGGAAGAGATTGTTGGTATAAATAAAATAACAAGATCCATCTATACACTGTCTACTAGAATCTCACTTTAAATCCAAAAGCAAAAATAGGTTGAAAGTAAATGAATGAAAAAGATATCCCCTGCCAATAACAACCAAAAGAGAGTGGGGTGGCTATCCTAATATCAGAAAAAATAAACATAGAGTCAAACATTACTATAAGAGTTAGAAAAGCGTTCAATCAGTAAAGAAAATATAACAATTATAAACATATAGACACCTAAAAACAGAGTCTCAACATATCTGAAACAAACATTGGTAGAAATAAAGGAAGAAATAGTCAGTTCTACAATAATAGTTGGAGACTTGAATACTCCACTTACAATAATGGGTAGAACAACTAGAGATAAGATTGGTAAGAAAACACAGGACTCAAAAAACATTATGAACGAATTGGTTCTAACAGATATATACAAAACATTCCATGCAGAAACAAGAAAATACACATTATTTTCATGTGAACATGAAGCATTCCTCATGTATCAGACTGCAAAACAGGACTCTGTAAATTTAAAAGGACTGAAATCCTACAAAATATCTTTTCAATTCCAGTGTGGAATTAAACTAGAAATCAAAAACAAATACAAAATATCTTTTCAATTCCAGGGTGGAATTAAACTAGAAATCAAAAACAGAAGGAAAACTGGAAATTTTACAAATACATAGAAATTAAACAACACACTCTTAAACAACCAAGAGGTCAGAGAAGAAATCACAAGGTAAATTAGAAAATACTTTGAGACAACTGAAAAGAAAATACAACATACCAAAATTAATGGGACATAGAAAAAGCAGTGTCCAAAGGAAATATATTGCTGTAAATGTCTACACTTAAGGAAAAGAAATATCTCAAGTTAGAAACCTAACTTTACACCTTAAAAAGGTAGAAAAAGAACAAAATAATACCAAAATGTAGCAGAAAAAAATGGAATAATAAAGAGTAAAGATAAACAAAATAAACTATATAAACAATAGAGAAAATCAATACAACAAAAATTGGTTCTTTGAAAATATTAACAAAATTGGCAAAGCTTAATCTAGACTGAAAAAAAGAGCAAGAACTTACATTACTAAAATAAAAATAAAATTGGGCTCATTACCAGAGATCTTACAGAAATAAAAAATATTTTAAGAGAATACTGTGAAAAATTGTATGCCAAAAAATTAGATAACATAGATGAAATGGACAAATTCCTAGGAACACAAAACTACCAAAACTGACTAAAGAAAAAAAAAGAGTATGTGAATAGACATATTAGAAGTAAAGAGATTAAACCAGTAATCAAAAATCTCACTACAAATAAAAGGCCAGGACGAGATGACTGTACAGGTGAATTCTACCAAACATTTATATAACTTAATACTTCTCAAACTCTTCCAAAAAATAGAAGGGCAAGGTAACATTTCTTAACTCATTCTGTGAGGCCAGAATTACGCTGATTATCCAAACAAAGACATCAAGAGGAAAAAAAAAAAAACTACAGGCCAATTTCCTGTGAATATAGATGTAAAATCTTCAACAAAATACTAGCAAAATGAATACAGCAGCACATTAAAAGCAATTACACACCATGACAAAGTGGGTTCTCCAAAGAATGCAAGGTGGTTCAATATATGAAAATCAATCAGTGTAATACACAACATTAATAAAATGAAGGGAAAAAGGCATATGATAATCCCAACTGACACAGAAAAAGCATCTGAGAAACCCAATACTCTTTCAGAATAAAAACACTCAACAAACTAGTGATAGAAAGGAATTTTCTCAACATGAAAAAGGCATATATGAAAAAAATCATAACTAACATTAAATTTGAAAGGCCAAAACTTTCTCCTAAGATTGGGATCATGACAAGGATGCCTCCTTTTGTTATTTCTGTCCAACACTGTACTAGAAATTCTACCCAGAGATATTAGATAAGGAAAAGAAATAGTTGGCATCCAAATTGGAAGGAAGGAAGTAAAACTAATTCTAGGTGCAGATAAAATGATCTTATATATAGAAAATACTAAAGAATACACACACACACCAAAAAAAACATTTTAGAGCTAATAAATGAATTTAGCAGTTTCAGGATAGAAGGTCAACACACAAAAATCAGTTGTATCCCCATACACTAGTAATAAACAATCTGAAAAAAAATTAAGAAAATAATTAATTTACAACAGCATTTAAAATATAAAATACTTAGGAATAAATTTAAGGAGGCTAATACTTTAAACTACTAAACATTGTTGAAAGAAAATAAAGAAGACCTAAATAAACAGGACGATCCCATGTTCATAAATTGAATGAATTAATATCGTTAATATGGTAAATTTCCCAAAGCAACCTACTGGATCAGTGCAATCCTTATCAAAATCCAAGTGACCTTTTATGAAGAAGTGGAAAGGCTGATATTAAAAATTCATATGGAATTGCAAGGGACCCTAAGTAGACAAAACAATCTTGAAAAAGTAGAACTTTTTAGATTACAAAGTTGAATTACTGACACTTTCCAATTTCAAATCTTATTACAAAGCTACAGTAAGCAATGAAGTGCAAAGATAGACATATAGGCCAACTGATTAGAATCAAGTGTCCAGAAATAAAACCATACATGCATGGCCAATATGTGTAATTTATCACAATACACACAAAAGAAGGAAGTATCCAAAAAATATCAGCTAATATTCACTCCAAGTCAGAAGTTACCTCACTCAGCGTGGAAGTAATGAGGATACATTTAAGAACCAATAGATAAGAATAAAAAAAAATGAAGAGTAGAGATAACAGGAGTATAAGTGCAGGAAAATTAAAGAGAAAGCTGCATGAAAGAACAAGTCCTCCTTGTGACACGAGAGAAGAGAGACCTTAAGTTGAGCAATGGGAAAGTGACCTTAAATATCTCAACAGTAGGGTTATTCTGCTAATAAGTGACCTAGGATGAGCTAACTCATTCAATTATTAATACAAAAAATGCCACATTATTTTTAAATTTAAAAAGAAAGAAAATCAGAGCCTGTTAGAAGCAAAATAAAACTTACTGGAAGATACAGGCACAAATCAAAGGAGACTAGCAACACAACATTTCAACATATTTTTTATGAGCAGATACAGTTAAGAAAGAACATCATGAAATGCTTTAAAAAATACAAAAGCAAAACCTTAGAAAGTTCATGAATAGACAATAGGAAAATGTAGGGAACACACAGAATTCAGAAATAAATGAACAAAAAAGAAAAAATCACTTCAGAAATGGAAGCTGGATTACAGGGGGAAAAAAGATAATTGACATCATTGAATCTACATAAAGTTATATAAAGGAGTTTCTAAAATTGCCTGGAAAAATAAAAAGAAATGATGAATTATCCCCAAAGTAATAAACATAGAAGATAAGCAAATGATATAAAAAATATGTGCATCTGCAGGTCTTGGCATCAAAAAAGGGGAAGAGAACAAACATTTAAAACCATACATCTAAAACCTACAGTGAAGGTGGGGAAAAATTTACGTAAATTTGGAAATAAGTGGAGTCTGCAAAACTAAATGTAAAAGGAACTGCACATAAGCTCTGCATTCTACATGATAAAGTTGTTACCTGTGGAATATGGGTGAATCATTCTAAAAACATATATGTACACTGGAACTAAACAATTAAATACATGAATGGCAGATGTGGTCAAGTTTACACTGCTGGAGTGAGATATTACAGACAAGAAAGGGGAGGATAGGATGATCCATGGGGTAATAGATATCAGTATAAATTCATGTTTAGATCAATATAGACACCAAAGATTACATATATAAATATTTATATATACTATATCAGTTAGTATATAAACATATATTTCTTTTTCATATCAGCTGAAAGGGCCTAGAATCAGTGAAACTCCAGTAGCAATTAGTACACCTAGTGCACTAGATGCAGGTGCACTTGTTTTTTGATACCTCCAAAAGAACAAATCATGGATCCTTGGAGAATTGGCTGATTATAAGAGTAGGTTCAGGGAATTTACAATGTTAGCCTAGAACATATGTTCCATAAAGTAAGGAAGTCCAACCCCAAAAAAGGGGGTATGACAAAGTGGTGCAAGAGCCAACTGGAAAACCTCCCATGGCCAAGGCTAAAACAATTTGCACAAAAAAGTAATACTGGATTATAACCCATAGAGTAAAATACATATCCATGAGCCTATACTTATGCTATTAAATTATTGAATACATAAATAAAAGATAGGAGAAAAGACAAATATACTGTGCATAAGAATTCTAAGCAACTTACATAAAGACTGCCCTCAAGGAAGTTAAGCATAACTTCCCATTCCTTAACTGAGAGCTTCCACATTCTGACTTCCATCAAAGAGCATAGTACGGAAAGGAGGTAAAATGGTAACTTTACACTATCTCGACTCAGCAATTTAGAAGTGGAGAGGAACTTCCTCAACTTGATTTTTTAAAAAGCAACAAAATCCAATAGCTAACATCATACTTAATGGTAGGAAAGATAATGTTTTCCCACAAAATCAGGAACAAGGAAAGGGTATATTTTCTCAACACTCCTATTCAATACCATACTAGAAGTCATAGCTATTTCAATAAGACAAAAAGATGAAATAAAAGCTACATATTGGAAAGAAATAAATTAAACTATCTTTATTCACAGATGACTTGAAAGTCATGTAGATATTTCCAAAGAATCAACAGATATATTTTGGAACAAATAAACAAGTAGATCAAGGTTGCAGAATACAAGCTAAATATACAAAAATAAATTTTGTGTATATCAGCAATAAAAAATTGTAATTTGAATTAGAAAATAATTTCCATCTACACTAGCAACAAAAATAAAATTGAAATATGTATGTCTAACAAAATATTTATAAGGTCTACAAGTAGAAAATGAAAAAAAGAGTGATAAAAGAAATCAAAGAAGATCTAAATAAATGGAAAGATTTCATGCTCATGGATTGGAAATCTCAATATTATTAAGATGCCAATTCTTCTCAAATTGGTCTATATATTCAACACAATTACAATAAAAATCCCAGCAAGCTTTATGTTTTTTAATTGAGGTGAAATTCAAATAACATGAAATTAACCATTTTAAAGCATACAGTTCAGTGGCCTTTATTATATTCACAATGTTGGGCAACCATTACCATCACCTATCTCCAGAACTTTTTTCATCTTTCCATACTGAAATCACAGAATGTTGCATCATCTCAAAATGAAACCCTTTACCCCTGAAGTAGTTACTTCCCATTCTTCTCTCTCCCCATATGCAGGCAACCACTAATATATTTTATGTCTCTATGTATTTACTTGTCCAGATACTTCATATAAATGGAATCCTATAATATGTGACCATTTTCGTCTGGCTTCTTTCAATCCATGTAATGTGTTTCAGGCTCATCCTGTGTTGCATGTATCAACATGTCATTCCTTCTTATAATTGAATAATATCTCATTGTATGAATGCACAATATTTTGTTCATTTCTTCATCCATTGATACATATTTGAGTTGTTTTCACCTTTTGGATATTGAGAATATTGCTGTTAAGCACATTTGTGCATAAGTATTTGTTTGGGTATGTGTTTACAATTCTTTGGGGTATATTGCTAGGAATGAAGTTTCTGGGTCATATAGTAATTCTATAGTAATTTTTTGAGGATCCACCAAACTGTTTTTAGTAGCAGTTACACATTTTACATTCTCACCAGCAATGTATGTGGATTACAGTTACTCCATATCCTTAACAACATCTGTTTTCTATATTTTAAAATTATTATCACAGTTAACCTAGTGGATGTGAAGTGTTATCCCATTGTGGTTTTGCTTTACATTTTCCTAAAGATTAATGATATTGAACACATTTTCAAGTGCTTTTGGCCATTTGTATATCTTCTTTGTAGAAATCTTTATTCAAGTTATTGGCCCAGATTTTTTTTTAACATCTTTATTGGAGTCTAATTGCTTTACAATGGTGTGTTAATTTCTGATTTATAACAAAGTGAATCAGCTATACATATACATATATATCCCCAAACCTCCTCTCTCTTGCGTCTCCCTCCCATCCTCCCTATCCCACCCCTTTAGGTGGTCACAAAGCACCAAGCTGATCTCCCTGTGCTATGTGGCTGCTTCCCACTAGCTATCTATTTTACAGTTCATAGTGTATATATGTCCATGCCACTCTCTCACTTCATCTCAGCTTACCCTTCCCCCTCCCCATGTCCTCAAGTCCATTCTCTATGTCTGCATCTTTATTCCTGTCCTGACTCTAGGTTCATCAGAACCTTTTCTTTTTTAGATTCCATATATATGTGTTAACATACAGTAGTTGTTTTTCTCTTCCTGACTTACTTCACTCTGTATGACAGACTCTAGGTCCATCCACCTCACTACAAATAACTCAATTTCGTTTCTTTTTATGGCTGAGTAATATTCCATCGTATATATTTGCCTTCTTTATCTATTCATCTGTCGATGGACACTTAGGTTGCTTCCATGTCCCAGCTATTGTAAATAGAATTTCAATGAACATTATGGTACATGACTCTTTTTGAATTATGGTTTTCTCAGGGTATATGCCCAGTAGTGGGATTGCTGGGTCGTACAGTAGTTCTAGTTTTAGTTTTCTAAGGAACCTCCATATTGTTCTCCATAGTGGCTGTATCAAATTACCTTCCCACCAACAGTGCAAGAGGGTTCCCTTTTCTCCACACCCTCTCCAGCATTTATTGTTTGTAGAATTTTTAATGATGGCTATTCTGACTGGTGTGAGGTGATACCTCATTGTAGTTTTATTTGCATTTCTCTAATGATTAGTGATGTTGAGCATCCTTTCATGTGTTTGTTGGCAATCTGTATATCTTCTTTGGAGAAATGTCTATTTAGGTCTTCTGCCCATTTTTGGATTGGGTTGTTTGTTTTTTTGTTATTGAGCTGCATGAGCTGCTTGTAAATTTTGGAGATTAATCCTTTGTCAGCTTCTTCATTTGCAAATATTTTCTCCCATTCTGAGGGTTGCCCAGATTTTAATTGGGTTGTTTTAATTTGTTTTTTTTTAATTGGGTGTGACATAGGATTTCGAACTCATTGTATTGAATGTGGATATCCAATTGTTGTAGCACAAGTTGTTCAAAAGATTATTCTTTCCCCATTAAATAGTCTTGGCACACTTGTTGAGAATCAGTTGATCATAAGTATAATGATTAATTTCTGGAATGTCAGTTCTATTCCATCGGTCTATATATCTAGTCTTATACCAGTACCAAACTGTTTAGATCAGTGTAACATTGTAGTATATTTTGAAATCAGGAAGTGTGAGTCCTCCAACTTTGTTCTTCTTTTTCAAGATTGTTTTGTCAACTTGGGGTCCCTTAAAATTCTATGTGCCATCAAGCTTTCTGTAGAGGTGAAAAATCAAATTCTAAAGTGTATATGAAAAGGCAAAAGACCTAGGGTAACTGACACAATAGTGAATAGGAAGAACGAAGTTGAGGACTCAGCTATCTGAGACTTACTGCATTACTCTTACTATTTGAGTCTTACTACAAACCTAAAGTAATCATGATAGTTTGGTTTCAGGAAAATAAGAGACATGTAGATTAATAAAAAAATAATAGAAATCCCAGAAATAGACCCACCTATAGTCAAATGATCTTTGAAAAGGAGCAGACTATTTCAATGGAAAAGATAATATTTTCAACAAATATTGCTACAATAATTAAACAGTATTATGAAAAAATACCTACACACAGGCCTTATGACTTTCACATAAATTAATTCTAAAAGGATTATAGACTTACACATAAACTGCAAAACCATAAAACTTCTTGAAGAAAAGATAAGAGAAAATCTAAGTAACCTTGGGTTTGGTGGTGAGTTTTTACATGTAACAGCAAAAGGATGATCCTTGAAAGAAAAGGATGGATAAGTACAACTTTATTAAAATTAAAAGCTTTGTGCTGTGAAAACAATATTAAGAGCATGAAACTGCATCCATAGAGCTGGAGAAAATATGTGAAATATACATATATAATAAAGGACTTATATCCAAAATATACCCCCAAAATCTTAAAAGTCAAAAAATAATGAAAGAAATAACCCAATTAAAAAATGGACAAAAGACCTGAACAGACATCTCATCAAAGTAGATACATAGTAGATGGAAAATAAGCATAGAAAAAGATACTCAGCATTTTTTGGTATTAGATAATTTCACATTGAAATGAGGTAGTATTACATACCTATTAAGATGATTAAAACCCCAAAATGGAAAATGTCAAATACTAACAAGAATATGGAGCAAAACTCATTTATTGGTGGGGAAATTTAAAATGGTACAGCTACTTTGAAAAACATTTTGGCATTTTCTTACAGAGCTATGCATAGTTTTACCATATCATACAAGAAATGTGCCACTAGGTAATAACCCAACTGATCTGAAAACTTATATCCACATAAAAACCTTACATGCATGTCTATAACAACTTTATTCATAATTGCCAAAACCTGAAAGTGATGAAGATAATCTTCAGTAAATGAATGGATAAACAAACTGTGGTGTATTCATCAAATGGGTAAAACGAATCAGCACTTAAAAGACATAAGGCATCAAGCCATAGAAAGACATAGATGAATCTTATATACATATCATTAACTGAAAGGAGCCAGTCTGAAAAGACTACATATCATGTGATTTCATTATATGATATTCCATACATGGCAAAACTACATAGACAGTAAAAAATCAGTGGTTTCCAGGGGTTTGGATTTGGGAGGCAGTGGAATGAGTGAAGCATATGGGATTTTTTAAGGCAGTGTAATTATTTTGTATGGTACTATAATAGTCGATATTATGAGCTGAATTGTGTTCCCACAAAATTCATATATTGAAGTTCTAACTCCCAATACCTCAGACTGTGAATATATTTGAAGACAGAATTGTAAAGAGGCAATTAAATTAAAATGGGGACATTAGGAAAAGGCTTAATTCAATATGACTGGTCTCATATAAGAAGAAAAAATTAGGACACAGAGATACATAGAACTAAGACCATGTGAAGACACAAGGAGAAGATGGCCATCTCCAAGGCAAAGAGAAGGCCCTCAGAAGAAACCAACCCTGTTGACACCTTGGTCTTGGACATCCAGCCTCCAAAACTGTGAGGAAATAAATTTCTGTTGTTTAAGCCTCTCATTCTGTGGTACTTTGTTGCGACATCCATAGCAAATTAATACAGTGGATTCATGACATTATTCTTCTTTCAAAACCTGTCGAAATTTACCACACAAAGAGTAAGTCTGAATATAAGCAAAATTCAAAAAAAATTTTAGGAGGTTGGAGGATTCTGGTATGAAATACAGAATGTGACAAAACAATTTAACTCTATTGCAACCTCACTGATGCAACAACCTCACTGACAGGAGTGGGCGGAAAGTTGCTGACCTAAGTAACTTTGGGAATGTGTGCAAAAGAAAATTCATGTAAGCACAGAATTCTTAATGATAATATTTTCCCCCCACAGGGGTGATCAAGGCAACCTTCAAGTTTCCCTCAGTTTGACCCAGCTTTAGACAAGTTTCTTTCTGCCTGTACATCCCTGACTTCCCTTTCCTTAGAGCATTTATTTTAGAAAACTTATAATTGTAAATTCTTGCTCTGTCTATTTTGAAATATATGCAAATCTTCTCCCAGCATCTTGTTAGTTCTAAAACTCAGGAAATATCTTTCTAAGAAACTGGGAACCACCGCTTCAAAATGCAATCATCAAGGAAGATAAGACTCCTTTTTCCAATTCTCTGTTGGAGAGAAGGAGCCTAACTTTGGTGCCAATTAGCAAACACAGGTGGTCCAATCACAGAGAAAATCATTTGAAAACCCAGAAATAACTCAATGTTCTCCACACATCCCATTGATCAACCATCCACCCAACCTCATCCAGTAATAATTTCCTATTAGCTCACCAGTACTTGGACACCCTCCACCTTTTGTTACAGGGGAGTTGAGTGCAGCCCTTTTCCCCTATTGCAGTAATATCAAATAAAGTTTTCTCTGCTTGTCTGTGTCTGATTCATATTTTACTTTGACGGGTACAGTTTAATAATTCTGATATGTTATTCATGAATTGAGTAATTAAGTAAATAAATGGTAGATGGTGGGAGCCAAGTTCCTCACTGTTGGAGTGAGAGGATACATATACTATTAGAATGATCCATGAGGTTAATGGATTAGAGTTGTAGAGATTGCTATGAACTCATTTTTAGCTTAATATATTCAGGTACCTACGTATAGAAAAATATACTATATATACATGCATGTATTTCCTTGCTCTGTTACCTGAAAGGGACTAAAAGCAATGAAATCCTTGTAACAATGAGCATACCTAGCCCTAGACCTTGGTTTCTAATACTATTCTATAATAAAAAGAAGCAGGACTCAGAGAAATGACTGATTCTAGAACTGGGACAGGAAATCTACAAAATGAACCTGGAGCATGTTGTAGTGCCAGGAAATGAGAAAGTGCTAAAAAACAAACACATAAAATCCCACCATGATGGAGAATATTTTAGAGGGACACTGGAGCCAAGTAAAAGAGCTTCGAGTGTCAAAACAGGAACAGATTAGACAAAAAATAAATAAAGGGGTACTGGATTATGGCCCAAAGTATAACATACATATCTATGGGTCCTTACTGATATAAATAAGTGATTGAATAAATAAATAAATATGTGAGAGGAAGAGGAAAACCTCCTGACCTACAGAAATCAAAATGATTTATGTAGCTACTTTGCCTTAAAGAGCTGAAGTAAAAGTCTATTCCTATTAAGTGGCGATTATACATAGTGACTTTCTCCCAAAGAGTTCAATATGAAAGTAAAGAGAAAAATAGTAAGTTTACAGTGGAGAAGGCTGACAAACAGTTGCCAGCCAGATGTTCACGGTTAACATCAACAATAAGTCATTTAATATGATGTGATGAAAATATCTTCCCAAAAACATATGACCCCAATCTAATCATGAGAAAAACATGAGACAAAATTCTAATTGAGCATATATAGGAATTCTCTATACTATCTTCACAATATTTCTGTAAATGTAAAAATGTCTTAAAATAAAATGTTTATTTTTTAAAGTTCCATTCTTATTTTTGCCAAACCTTCCAAGTTAATTTGAAAATTTTGTCTGGAAAAGAAAATGAATTAAAACAGCAAAATAATTTTGAAAAAAAAAAAGAAAAAAGTGAATGGGCTTTCCCTCTCTGACACTAGGAGTACTATAAAGCTATAGTAACCAAGACTGTGGTACTGGGGAACTGACAGACTCATATATTAATAGAACAGAATAGAGTTCAGAAATAAAGCCATCAAGTAAGGTCAATTAGGTATTAATAAAGATTCAAAGGCAATTGAATGGAGAAAAGAAAGTGTTTTTTTCCAAAAATGGTGTTGGAATAATTATTTATCCTTAAAATAAAATAAACCTTGATCTATATGTCTCACTTTATGCAAAAGTAACTTAAAATGGATCATAGATCTAAAGGTAAAACTATAAAACTCCTAAGAAAAAAAACATTGGAGAAAATCTTTGTTGTGTCTTTGAATTAGTGAAGATTTTTAGATACATCACCAAAAGCATGATCATAAAAAGAAAAAAAATAATAATAATTAGACTTCATCAAAATTTTAAAAACTTTTGCTCTGTGGAAGACATTGGCCAAAGTATGGACAAAGACACTATAGCCTGGGAGCATATGTTTGCAAATAACAAATCTGACAAAGGAACTTGTATTCAGATTATATAAGTACTCTCAAAACTCAACAATAAAGAAATAGCCCATTAAATAATGGATAAAAGATATGAACAAACACTTTATTGAAGAAGAAACACACATGGTTACTAAGTGCTGGTAAAGATGCAGACAATTTGAAATCTCATATACTGCTGGATGGAATGCAAAATGGTAAATCTTCTATGGAAAATAGTTTGGCTTTCTCTTATATTTCAAATATACACTCACAAGTATGACCCAGTAGTCTCACTATTAGGGATTCATTAACCCTGTATTTGAATGTTTATGACATCATTAGTCATAATTGCCAAAACTGAAACAATTCAAATATCCTTCATCAGTTGAATGAATAAACAGATGTAGTATATCCACACAATGCAATACTATGCAACATTCAAAGTAATGAACAACTGATATACCCATCAATGATATATCTCAAATGCATTATTGTAAGTGAAGGAATTCAGATTCAAAAGCTCACATTGTATGTGATTCCATTTATATGGCATTCTAGAAAAGTCAAAACTTTTGAAAGAAACTAGATCACTGGTTGCCAGAGCTTATAGGTAAAAAAGAGTTTACAGGGGGAAGCAAAAAGGAATATTTGGAGATGAGGGAACTTTTCTTTATTCTGATTGTAGTGATGGTTTCAAGACTCAATACATTTGTCAAAATTCATAAAACTGTACTCCAAGAAACAGTGAAATTTACTATATTTAAATTAAAAGTTTTTAAATAGTAAAAAGAAAATTTTAACAATAGTTTATTCTGGTAGCAGCATGAAGAATTTTATTTTCTTCATTCTACTTTACTTCAGTCTAAAAACTTTTAACCAATGTGTGTATGACATCTACAGTTTGAAAAAATATGTTTATTAAAGATATGGCTGTAAAAATTAAACAAAAAAGTTATCAGAGTTGTGAAGGGAGAGATCAAACCATCCTTACTTTGAGATTATGATAGCCTATATAATATTATGTAACAACCTAAATGGGAAAAGAATTTGAAAAGGAGTATATACATGTATATATATATATATATGTATATATAACTGAATCACTTCTGTACACCTGAAACTCTCACAACATTATTAAACAACTATACACCAATATAAAATAAAAAGTTAAAAAAAGAATATGCTATTAAAAATAAATAAATAAAACAATTATGTTGCATTTGAAAATTCTAAAAGGACATATTTTTTAGCTACAGGAAATTGTTCAACTGATAATGGGGTGGTGATAGCGTGCTGTTCTTAACTCATCCAAATGCAAAATTTTTTGGATAAACATTTAAAAAGAAGTCAAGTCCTATTCTTGAAGCAATTCATAAATTTCACTACTAAGATAGTATATCTTTTCAATTTGATCTTGTGCTTATATTTTTTTAATTCAGAAATAATTGTTCTGAGCTGTAAATTGTAAGGTGCTATTTTTAGAAATGAATTTGTCTCTGTTTCATTTATTTTTTGGTTACATTTTAATCTTCATTCTTGCTTTTTTTTTTCCAGAAAGGCTGCCAAATAATATAATACTTCTTAAGATTTCTAATTTATCATGTATTGAAATTGACTTTCAAAGAAACCATTCTACATGTTGTCAAAAATTAAATTAAAAAATGTTTTAAATAAAAAGGAGCTATGGATAAAATCACAACTAAAGAGAGAGATTAACATGCTGACTGGATATAAGAATGTACAACACAAATAATACATCTACATACCAATAATTACCAACTACAATATGTAATGAAAAATTTTTTCAAAATAGTTACAAAAACTATTAATGTCCATAGGAATAAATACATGAAGGACAGTTGTAGGAAAACTTAAAAATCATGACTGAAAGCCATTAAAGAAAACCTGTATATATGGAGAGATCAAACATATCCATAGATTTAAAGGTTCAATATCATTAAAATGTCAATTGTTCCCAAATTTATAAATTCAATGTCATTCTAATAAAAATCCCATAAATATTTTCATGAAATTTTACAGGATCCTATAATTTTATAAAGGGGCCAACAAGACAAAGAGAACCAAGGCAGTTGTAAAGAAGAATGTGGTGCCTGGCCCTATCAGGGCATACGATAATGAAATTAAGACAGTGAAGTGCTGATGTAGGATCAGAGGTAGACTCAAGTTGAGAACTGAAAACTCAAGACACAAAATCATGCACACATTCTATGTGACAAATCAATGCAGAATGCATGTGCCATTTAATGCAAGGAACAGTTAATTAGTTATTTAAATATTTCAGAAGAAACCATAGGAAAAGGTTTTTCTGACTTCTAGGTAAGGAAAAAGAAGTTTCCAAAAGATCTTAAAATTTTTCCAAAGAACAATCCATAAAGGAAAAGATTGATCATCTTTGACATGTTAAAATAAAAACTTATGCAGAAGAGATAATAAATAATATGAAAAGATAAGACAGTGAAGGAGAAAATATGTGATACACATACTTGTAAAAGGATTCATGTCAAATGTATATGTCTAATAAATCAAAAGGGAAAAAGCAAACAATTCACTCAACAAATGGATGGAGGATATGAATATGCAACTTGAATGGGCAATAAATATGGTAAAGTGCTCAGCCTGCACCACTAATCCACAAAAGGCGTGTCTTCCACATGATCAGCAAATTCCTCTTAGGTAGATAACCGGTTCTTAAATGCTTCTTACTTTGTTCCATGTAGAAGACCCATTTATTTATACCATGACCCAATATACAGAACAAATAGGGGTGTGTGTGTGTGTGTGTGTGTGTGTGTGTGTGTGTGTGTGTGTGTGTATGTATTGGGTGGGCCAAAATGTTCATTTGGTTTTTTCTGTAAGATGGCTCTAGTAGCACTTAGTTGTCTTTAACTTCATTGGAAACAATTTTGTTAGATTGTATGTGACAGCTGTCATATGGGCATGCATTTTAAAAAAGACTTATCAAAACTGGTGAATTTTTGTGTAGCCATTTTCATATTGAAGATGGAAGAAAAAAAGCAACATTTTTGGCATATTATGCTTTATTATGCCAAGAAAGGTAAAAACTCAACTGAAACGCAAAATAAAAAAGATTTGTGCAGTGTATGGAGAAGGTGCTGTGACTGATTGAATGTGTCTAAAGTGGTTTGAGAAGTTTCATGCTGGAGATTTCTTGCTGGAAGATGCTCCACAGTTGGGTAGACCAGTTGAAGTTGAAAGCGATCAGATAGAGACAATAATTGAGAACAATCAATGTTATACCATGCAGGAGATAGCCGACATACTCAAAATATCCAAATCAAGCATTGAAAATCATTTGCACCAGCTTGGTTATGTTAATCGCTTTGATGTTTGGGTTCCACATAAGAGAAAAAAAAAAACTGCTTGACCATAATTCCACATGCAATTCTCTACTGAAATGTAATAAAAATGTTCCATTTTTAAAACCAATTGTGATGGGCAATGAAGAGTGAGTACTGTAAAACAATGTGGAACAGAAGAGATCGTGGGACAAGTGAAATGAACCACCACCACAGCAAAGGCTGGTCTTCAACCAAAGGTGTTGTATATATGGTGGGATTGGAAGGGAGTCCTCTATTTTGAGCTCTTGTGGAAAACCAAATGATTAATTCCAACAAATACTGCTCCCAATTTGACCAACTGAAAGTAGCACTCAATGAAAAGCATCCAGAATTAGTCAGCAGAAAATGCATAATCTTCAATCAGGATAATGCAAGACTGCATGTTTCTTTGATAACCAGGCAAAAACTGTTACAACTTTGCTGGGAAGTTCTGATTTATCTGCCGTATTCACCAGACACTGTACCTTTGGATTTCCATTTATTTTTTTCTTTACAAAATTCTCTTAATGTAAAAGATTTCAATTCCCTGGAAGACTGTAAAAGGCACCTGGAACAATTCTTTGCTCAAAAAGATAAAAAGCTTTAGGAAGATGGAATTATGAAGTTTCCTGAAAACTGGCAAAAATTATGAAGTTTCCTGAAAGTGGAATAAAAGGGTGAATATATTGTTCAATAGAATTTTTTGAGAAAATGAAAAATATGCCTTTTATTTTTACTTAAAAAACCGAAGGCACTTTTTGGCCCACAAAATATATGTATATGAGTGTGTATTCCATTAAATATACTCATCCTTGTCACATGTGATGCACTGTAATTTTTTAATTCTATCATGTTACCTTCTTTGTAATGTTGGCCTTGACCCACTGCTCGATTTTATGACTCACTAATAGGTCAAGACTTGCTATTTGAAAGACACTCTACCTCCAAAGCCCTTATTCATACATACTAATAGACATGTACAAAAATGTTTACCATAATTTTATTTGTAATAAACATTTGGAAACATCTTAAATGTCTTCAAAAGAATAAACATCAGCGTGTTACCATACATACACATCTGCAGTAAAAATTTTTAACATGTAGTAAAGGTTTTAAAACATGTGTGGGAATGCTGAAAGCCAAAGTCGGAAAGCAGATACTTCTGGTGGGTAGGGTGGGAAAAGACACAAACAAGAGCTTCAAATGTATATCTGCAAAGTTAGGGTTTATGGAGATATGCAAAAAATATGGCAAAATGCTAACATTTGGAAAAGTATATTTTTCTGTATACTTTATATATTTTTTAACTTAAAAAGAGGCAAGGAGACCTACAAGATGGTGGAGGAGTAAGAAGTGGACATCACCTTCTTACCCACAAATAAATAAAAAATACATCTACATGTGGAACAACTCCTACTGAACACTGGCAGAAGACCTCAGACTTCCCAAAAGGCAAGAAACTCCCCCACATGTCTGGGTAGGGCAAAAGAAAACACAGAGACAAAAGAATAGGGACAGAACCTGCAACTCTGGGAGGGAACTGTAAAGGAGGAAAAATTTCCACACACTAGGAAGCCCCTTCACTGGTGGAGATGGGGGTGGGCAGGGATGGGGGAGCTTTGGAGCCACAGAGGAGAGAGAAGCAATAGGGGTGCAGAGGGAAAGCAGAGAGATTCCTGCACAGAGGATTGGTGCTGACCAGCACTCACAAGCCTGATAGGTTTGTCTGCTCACATGCCAGGGCGGGTGGGAGCTGGGAGCTGAGGCTTGGGCTTCGGAGGTCAGATCCCAGGGAGAGGACTGGGATTGGCTGCGTGAACACAGCCTGAAGGGGGCTAGTGCATCACAGCTAGCTGGGAGAAAGTACAGGAAAAAGTCCAGAACTGAACAAGAGGCAAGAGACCATTGTTTTGGGGTACGCGAGGAGAGGAGATTCAGAGTACCATCTAAACTAGCTCCAGAGACGGGCAAGAACAGTGGCTATCAGCGTAGACCCCAAAGACTGGCATGAAACGCTAAGGCAGCTGCTGCAGGCACCAATATTCCAGTGTTCAAGCACAGGTCACTATCTACACCTCCTCTCCCTGGAGCCTGTGCAACCTGCCACTGCCAGGGTCCCTTGATCCAGGGACAACTTCCCCTGGAGAACACATGGTGCACCTCAGGCTGTTGCAATGTCACACTGGCCTCTGCTGCCACAGGTTCACCATATGTTCTGTACCCTTCCCTCCCCTCGGCCTCAGTGAGCCAGAGCCCCTTAATCATCTGCTACTTAACCCCATCCTGTCTGAGCAAAGAACAGACACTCTCAGGTGACCTACACACAGAGGCGGGGCAAAATCCAAAGCTGAACCCCAGGAGCTGTGTGAACAAAGAAGAGACAGGAAAATTTCTCACCCAGCAGCCTCAGGAGCAGTGGATTAAATCTCCACAATCGACTTGATGTACCCAGCATCTCTGGAATACCTGAATAGACAACAAATCATCCCAAAATTGAGGCAGTGGATTTTAGGAGCAACTGTAGACTTGGGGTTTGCTTTCTGCATCTAATTTGTTTTTGGTCTTATGTTTATCTTACCTTAGTATTTAGAGTTTAGCATCATTGGTAGATTTGTTTATTGATTTCGTTGCTCTCTTCCTTTTTTTTTAATATATAGATATATAGTTTTTTCCTTTTTCTCTTTTTGTGAGTGTGTATATGTATGCTTCTGTGTGTGATTTTGGCTGTATAGCTTTGTTCTTACCATTTGTCCTAGGGTTCTCTCTGTCTGTTTTTTTTTGTTGTTGTTGTTATGTTTTTGTTTTCTTTTTGTATACTTTTTATCACTTGTTATCACTGATGGATTTGTTTTCTGGTTTGGATGCTCTCTTCTTTCTTTCTTTTTTATCACTTTTTAATTTTTTAAATTTCTAATATATATATTTTTATTTTAATAACTTTCTTTACTTTCTTTCTTTCTTTCTTTATCCCTTTTCTTTTAAGCCATGCGGCTAACAGGGTCTTTGTATGCCAGCCGGGTGTCAGCCCTCTGCCCCTGAGGTGAAAGAGCCAAGTTCAGGACATTGGACCACCAGAGACATCCTGGCACCACATAACATCAAACGTTGAAAGCTTTCCCAGAGATCTCTATCCCAATGCTAACAGCCAAATCCACTCAACAACAAGCAAGCTACAGTGCTGGACACCCTACAGCAAACAACCAGCAAGACAAGAACACAACCCCACCCATTAGCAGAGGGGCTGCCTAAAATCATAATAAGGTCACAGACACCCCAAAACACACCACCAGACATGGTCCTGCTCACCAGAAAGAAAGGATCCAACCTCATCCACTAGAAGAAAAGCACCACTCTCCTCCACCAACAAGCCGACACAGCCCACTGAACCAACCTAAACCACTGGGGGCAGAACCAAAAACAACATGAACTACAAACCAGCAGTCTGAAAAAGACGCCCCAAATACAGTAAGTTAAGCAAAATAAGAAGACAGAGAAACACACAGCTGATGAAAGAGCAAGGTAAAAACCCACCAGAACAAACAAATAAAGAGGAAAAAAGCAGTCTACATGAAAAAGAATTCAGAGTAATGATAGTAAAGTTGATCCAAAGCCTTGGAAATAGAATGGAGAAAATACAAGAAATGTTTAACAAAGACCTAGAAGAACTAAAGAGCAAACAAACAAATAATGATGAACAACACAATAAATGAAATTAAAAATTCCCTAGAAAGATTCAATAGCAGAATAATTGAGGCAGAATATGGATAAGTGACCTGGAAGATAAAATAGTGGAAATAATCACCACAGAACAGAAAAAAGAATGAAAAGAATTGAAGACAGTCTCAGAGACCTCTAGGAAACCATTAAACCCACCAACTTTTGAATTATAGGGGTCCCAGAAGAAGAAGAGAAAAAGAAATGGACTGAGAAAATATTAGAAGACATTATAGTTGAAAACTTCCCTAATTTGGGAAAGGAAATATTCAATCAAGTCCAGGAAACACAGAGAATCCCATACAGGATAAAACCAAGGAGAAACACTCCAAGAAACATGTTAATCAAACTATCCAAAGTTAAATACAAAGAAAAAATATTAAAAGCAGCAAGGGAAAAGCAACAAATAACATACAAGGGATTCCCCATAAGGTTAACAGCTGATCTTTCAGCAGAAACTCTGCAAGGCAGAAGGGAGTGGCAGGACATATTTAAAGAGGAGAAAGGGAAAAACTACAACCAAGATTATTCTACCCTGCAAGGATCTCATTCAGATTCGATGGAGAAATTAAAACGTTTACAGACAAGCAAAACCTGAGAATTCAGCGCCACCAAACCAGCTTTACAACAAATGCTAAAGGAACTTCTCTAGGCAGGAAACACAAGAGAAGGAAAAGACCTACAATAGCAAACCCAAAACAACTAAGAAAATGGTAATAGGAGCATACACACTGATAACATATGCTAATACATATATATGGAATTTAAGGGAAAAAATGTCATGAAGAACTTAGGGGTAAGACAGGAATAAAGACACAAATCTACTAGAGAATGGACTTGAGGATATGGGGAAGGGGAAGGGGAAGCTGTGAAAAAGTGAGAGAGTGGCATAGACATATATACACTACCAAACTTAAAATAGATAGCTAGTGGGAAGCAGATGCATAACACAGGGAGATTAGCTCGGTGCTTTGTGACCACCTAGAGGGGTGGGATAGGGAGGTTGGGAGGGAGGGAGATGCAAGAGGGAAGAGATATGGGAACATATGTATGTGTATAACTGATCCACTTTGTTATAAAGCAGAAACTAACACACAATTGTAAAGCAATTATACTCCAATAAAGATGTAAAAAAAAAACAAGCAATGAAGTGACTATTTTATAATAAAACATAGATTATACGAAAAAAAATTAAATGTAAATGGAACAAATGCTCCAACCAAAAGACATAGACTGGCTGATTGGATACATAAACAACACCCATATATATGATGTCTTCAAGAGACCCACTTCTGACCTAGGGAAACATACAGACTGAAAGGGGGGAGGGGGATGGAAAAACATATTCCATTCAAATGGAAATCAAAAGAAAACTGAAATAGAAATTCTCATACTAGACAAAATAGACTTAAAAATAAAGACTATTACAAGAGACAAAGAATGACACTACATAATGATCAAGGGATCAATCCAAGAAGATGATATAACAATTGTAAATATTTATGCACCCAACAGAGGAGCACCTCAATACATAAGGCAAATGGTAACAGCCATAATAGGGGAAATCGACAGCAACATAATAATAGTAGGGGACTTTAACACCCCACTTTCACTAATGGACAGATGATCCAAAATGAAAATAAATAAGGAAACACAAGCTTTAAATGACACATTAAACAAGATGGGCAAATTGATATTTGTAGGATATTCCATACAAAAACAACAGGACACACTTTCTTCTCAAGTGCTCGTGAAACATTCTCCAGAATAGATCATCTCTTAGGTCACAAATCAGCCTTGGTAAGTTTAAGAAAATTGAAATCCTATCAAGTATCTTTTCCAACCACAACGCTATGAGACTAGATATCAATTACAGGAAAAAAATTGTAAAAAATACAAACACGTTGAGGCTAAACAATACACTACAACAGAACCAAGAGATCACTGAAGAAATCAAAGAGGAAGTTAAAGAATACTTAGAAACAAATGACAAGGAAAACATGACGACCCAAAACCTATGGGATGCAGCAAAACCAGTTCTAAGAGGGAAGTTTATAGAAATACAATCCTACCTCAAGAAACAAGAAACTTCTCTAATAAACAACCTAACCTTACACCTAAAGCACATAGAGAAAGAACAGCAAAAAAATAAAAATAAAAAACACCCAATGTTAGCAGAAGGAAAGAAATCATAAAGATCTGATTGAAATAAATGAAAAAGAAATGAAAGAAACAAGAGCAAAGATCAATAAAGCTAAAAACTGGTTCTTTGAGAAGATAAACAAAATTGATAAACCATTAGCTGAACTCATCAAGAAAAAAAGGGAGAAGACTCAAATCTTTCAAATTAAAAATGAAAAAGGAGAAGTAACAACTGACACTGCAGAAATACAAAGGATCATGAGAGATTACTACCAGAAAATATGTCAATAAAATGAAAAACCTGGAAGAAATGGACAAATTCTTCGAAAAGCACAACCTTCCAAGGCTGAACCAGGAGAAATAGAAAATATAAGCAGACCAATCACAAGCACTGAAATTGAGACTGTGATTCAAAATCTTCCAACAAAGTGCAGGACCAGATGGCTTCACAGGTGAATTCTATCAAACATTTAGAGAAGAGCTAACACCTAACCTTCTCAAACTCTTCCAAAATATAGCAGAGGAAGGAACACTCCCAAACGCATTCTATGAGGCCACCATCATCCTGATGTGAAAACCAGACAAAGATGTCATAAAGACAGAAAACTATAGCCCAGTATCACTTATGAACAAGGATGTAAAAATCCTCAACAAAATACTAGCAAACAGAATCCAACAGCACACTGAAAGGATCATACACCATGATCAAGTTTGTTTTGCCCCAGGAATGCAAGGATTCTTCAATATATGCAAATCAATCCATGTGACAAAACATATTAACAAATTGAGGGGTAAAACCATATGGTCATCTCAATTGATGCAGGAAAACCTTTTGACAAAATTCAACCCCACATTTATGATAAAAACCCTCCAGAATGTAGGCATAGAGTGAACTTACCTCAACATAATAAAGGTCACATATGAGAAACACACAGCCAACATCGTTCTCAATGGCGAAAAACTGAAACCATTTACTTTAAGATCAGGAACAAGACAAGGTAGTCCACTCTCACCACTATTATTCAACATAGTTTTGGAAGTTTAACCACAGCAATCAGAGAAGAAAAGAAGTAAAAGGAATCCAAATCGGAAAACAAGAAGTAAAGCTGTCACTGTTTGCAAATGACATGATACTATACATAGAGAATCCTAAAGATGTTACCAGAAAATTACTAGAGTTAATCAATTAATTTGGTAAAGTAGCAGGATACAAAATTAATTAACAGAAATCTCTTGCATTCCTATACACTCATGATGAAAAATATGAGAGAGAAATTAAGGAAACACTCCCATTCACCATTGCAACAAAAAGAATAAAATACCTAGGAATAAATCTACCTAAGGAGAAAAAAGACCTGTGTGCAGAAAACTATAAGACACTGATGAAAGAAATTAAAGGTGATACAAACAGATGGAGAGATATACCATGTTCTTGGACAGAAGAATCAACATCGTGAAAATGACTATACTACCCAAAGCAAAGCAATACTACCCAATGAATATTACCCAAAGATCCAATGCAATCACTATCAAACAACCAATGGCATTTTTCACAGAGCTAGAACAAAAAATTTCACAATTTGTATGGAAACACAAAAGAACCTGAATAGCCAAAGCAATTTTGAGAAAGAAAATCAGAGCTGGAGGAATCAGACTCCCAGACTTCAGACTACACTACAAAGCTACAGTAATCAAGACAGTATTGTACTGGCACAAAAACAGAAATATTGATCAATGGAAGAGGACAGACAGCCCGGAGATAAACCCATGCACATGAGGTCACCTTATTTTTGATAAAGGAGGCAAGAATATGCAACGAAGAAAAGACAGCCTCTTCAATAAGTGGTGCTGGGAAATCTGGACAGCTACAATTAAAAGAATGAAATTAGAACACTTCCTAACACCATACATAATAATAAATTTCAAATGGATTAAAGACCTAAGTGTAAGGCCAGACACTATAAAACTCTGAGAGGAAAACATAGGCAGAACACTCTATGACATAAATTACAGCAAGATCCTTTTTGACCCACCTCCTAAAGAAATGGAAATAAAAACAAAAATAAACAAATGGGACCGAATGAAACCTAAAAGCTTTTGCACAGCAAAGGAAAACATAAACATGACAAAAAGACAACCATCAGAATGGGAGAAAATATTTGCAAATGAAGCAACTGACAAAGGGTTACTCTCCAAAATTTACAAGAAGCTCATGCAGCTCAATATCAAAATAACAAACAACCTAATCCAAAAATGGGCAGAAAACCTAAATAGACATTTCTCCAAAGAAGATATACAGATGGCCAAAAAACACGTGAAAGGATGTTCAACATCATTAATCATTAGAGAAATGCAAATCAAAACTATAATGAGGTATCACCTCACACCAGTCAGAATGGCCATCATCAAAAAATCTAGAAACAATTTAATGCTGGAGAGGATGTGGATAAAAGGCGACCCTCTTGCACTGTTGCTGGGAATGTAAATTGATACAGCCACTATGGAGAACAAAACTAAAAATAGAACTAGCATATGACCCAGAAATCCCACTACTGGGCATATACCCTGAGAAAACCATAATTCGAAAAGAGTCATGTACCACAATGTTCATTGCAGCTCTATTTACAATAGCCAGGACATGGAAGCTACCTAAGTGTCCATCAACAGATGAATGGATAAAGGAGATATGGAACATATATACAATGGAATATTACTCAGCCATAAAAAGAAATGAAATTGAGTTATCTGTAGTGAGGTGGATGGACCTAGAGACTGTCATACAGAGTGAAGTAAGTCAGAAAGAGGAAAACAAATACCATATGCTAACACATATATATGGAATCTAAAAAAAAAAAAAATGGTTCTGAAAAACCCAGGGTCAGGACAGGAATAAAGATGGAGATGAGGACACAGGGAGGGGGAGAATGGACTTGAGGACACCGGGAAGGGGAAGGGTAAGCTGGGATGAAGTGAGAGAGTGGCATGCACATATATACACTGCCATATGTAAAACAGATAGCTAGTGGAAAGCAGCTGCATAGCACAGGGAGATCAGCTCTGTGCTTTGTGACCACTTAGAGTGGTGGGATATCGAGGTTGGGAGGGAGATTCAAGAGGAAGCAGATATGTGGGTATATGTATATGTACAGCTGATGCACTTTGTTATACAGCAGAAATTAACACACCATTGTAAAGCAATTATACTCCATTAAAGATATTTAAAAACAACAAAAAAAGAAGAATCAAGAATAGAGATGAGCTTTGCTGTGACTGTGAAGAGACACATGTAGTAGTTGGAGTAGGGTAAATATCACAGAACTAGGTTTTTTGTGCTGTTCTGCTTTGTTCTTCTCTAGAAGGCCTGACCCTTTGGCCAACCCTCCCCATGTTTCAGTCACTTCCCATTTATTTTACCTGCTTTAGTACTTACAATGATTGTGACTGATGGAGATTATCACTCCCATTTCACAGATGAGGAAACTGAAACTCAGAAAAGTTGAACATGCTAACATGCCTCAGGGCTTGGAGCTCACAGTGGTGGAGCTGGCGTGCAAACTCTGGGACCCCAGCTGCTAGACTGTTTTTCCCACTACATGTCACTTCCTCTAAACGTTAGAGAGGAGACTGGAACTCAGTGTGGGGTCCAGCACTGGGGTCACACTGTAGTGTGCCAGCATGCTCCCATTCCTAAAACACAAAAAAGCAGAGACCTCTTCTTCTGAAGCTCAGAGGAAAGCTCAGAGGTTTTCCTGGGAAACCATTCGGCATCAAACGATGCAGAGAAACCACAGGCCTCACTGCCTCAGGGCTCATGTGATCTTAATGAAGCACCTCCCTGGAGTGGGACGCAAGAATCAGCCTGACCATCAAATCTAGCTGCTAAGAGGAGATACCTATGACAGGAGGGTCTTGGGTCTGTTTCAGCAACTCAAGTATCTAGGGATCCACCAGTCTCCTGTCTGCTCCTGTGTAAGATGGGCATGGTGCTGTGGGCACTGTTTCCCAAGGAGGGTTGATTTGATGCTTCAATGGGCATAAAAGTACTCTGTGAACTGTGATACATAATACATTTGGAAGATTATTATCTTTCACTGTGCTTTGCAAAATCACTCAGTAGGAAAAACACAACTAAAAATGTGGATCTGTGCCCTCTGAGAACCACAGTTACTTGGCCCGTTTGCCACACTAACAAAGTGCATGGTCCCACCAAGCTCCACCCAAGACAGATCCAGCTCATCCCTGCCTCCCTGGCACAAGAGAGAACTCTGAATGACCTCTAGCTCCCCCAGTACCCTGCACTTCAGAGCACTCAATCGCCACTGGTCCCTCTGCTTGTCTGCTCCGTCCCCCAACACTGAGCCATCTTAAGGGTCTCAGGCCAGAGGAACTCAGGCTTCCTCCTTCAGGCCCACGGACGGGAGACAACATGCCAGTTATATGTCTCTCTTCCCACTGTAAGACTATGGGCATGAGAGGAAACAAAATGTCTAAAAGAGATGACGTGAATTTATAAAATGCAGCCCATTGTGGCTGGGTCCAGGCCCCAGGTGTCAAGACCACACTCAACTGTGAGATGATGTGAAGTATGTCAGCACTCTTTGCTTATTTCACCCACCAAGGTCAAGCTTCCTTTATCCCTGGGAGCCCAAACCATTTTCCCTAAAACCAGGACACTTATTATATCCTGAAACATGAGCACATCTCCTAAAAAAATCACACTTTCTTCACAGCCCTTCTGCCTTAGGGATCTGCCCTCTATTACATGGTGTATTCATCTGCCAGGGCTGCAGATGAACAAAACCACAGGCTGGGGAGCTTAAACAGAAATTTGTTTTTGCACAGTTCTGGAGGCTGGAAGTCTAAGACCAAGGTGTCAGCAGAGTTGATTCCTTCTGAGGTTTCTCTCTTTGGCTTATAGACAGCCATCTTCTCCCTGTGTTTCCACACGACCTTCCCTCTGTGTGTGTCTGTGTCCTAATCTCCTTTCCTTAGATTAGGGCCTATGCCAGTATCATACTGGATTAGGGCCTATGCCAATGTCTTTATTCTAACTTAATTACTTATTTAGAGGTCCTAACTCTAAGTACAGTCATGTTTTTGGGTGCTAGGGTTAGGACTTCAACATACGAATTCTAGAGGAGACACAATTTAGGCCATAACATAGTACAACCCTCCACGTGCCCTGACTCCCCCATCCAGGCTAGGCACCTGTTCGTTTGCCCCCAGAGACCCTTCTGACTTCCCATAAGGTAGCACTTGGAATGCACTAAAGACAGTCGTGTTTTGTCTGCATCCAACCTTCCAATCGCCCCAACTCCCAGCAGAACACCAACCCCTTGTCAGCAAGGTTCTCTCTTTCACTTGGCAGCCAGGGCCAAGGAAAGGCTGGCCTGGTCAGCGAGGTGGTCATCATGGAAGGCACTGTGGTCTCTGACTACAGTGTCAACCCTCTCCTCTCACCTCCCAGGCTGCAGGTGCTGCACACTGCCATTGAAGCATCAAAGCAAGGTTGATCTTTAAAGTCCTGTTTCTAAAATTCCACACCACATTCCCATTGTAAAAACCCAAGAGAAGTCTGTAGATTTTAACACATCTACCTTTTCATCACTCTGAGCTCAAATAAAAGTATGAGAGCCGATTTTCTGCTGCCTGCTTTTCAAGAGCTTCTGCATCTGTCACATTCCCTGAGCTCCTGGCTCTCTGACTGACATTTGACCATGTTTAGCTCAAATACCATCTTTCTTGGGATCTTTTTCCCAGGCCAAGAATCATTCCAGCAAAACATCCTGTAATTATTTATGGGAATATCTCACTCTCTTAGGAATCTGCAAGCTTCTCGAGGGCAGAAAACTCCCAGATTTATCTCAGTATGACCAGAACTTGATACAATTCTCAATTGGAGATACTCAAAAGTTGTTTTAGGAGTGAATAAATAAATGAGTTTATAAAAAAGCTGAAGCCAAATTTGTCTTCTCTTTTCTAAGTATGCTCTGTATCTTTTGACCTTTATAACTTTATTTTCTGCATTCCTTCTGCCCAGAATTTCTCTTCATAAACAGTTAAGGAAATTCTAAAACTTATTTAAATGTTTTTCTAGATTCTAAAACAGTGTCTGGCACACATGGGCCTCAGTAGATATGTGATAAGTTACCTTGTTGCAAAATGAAATTCTTCCTTAGATCACTCCAGACTCATCATCTCATCACCTCCCCTTCCTCTCAATTACAGTAGGACACTAATAAATTCATTCATTCATTCATTCAACACTGCCCTCATCTAACCCTGGGCTACATAGATGCAGAAGATGTTGTCTTTCTCCTCAAGCAATTTCTAGGCTTGTGAAGAGTGTATTGTGTAAACAAACAAAAATGCACCCAAAGAAACCCACAGGTGCTGTGGGAGCAGTGTCTAAAGGACCAGGAAATGATAAGTTCTTCCCAGAGTCAAGAGGATAGTGGGCAACATGTCCAGGCCAAGGTGAACCATAAACTGAACTTAAAGGACTGTCTGAGAGGGGTGGAGGATGACTGTAAAAGCAGGTGATGTGCCTGCTGGCCATGCCTGGGAGGGCCCCAGGAATTCAGGATGGCAGGAGTGTAGAGGGTTAAGGAAGGGTGGACAGCAACAAAGGTAGAAAGAAAGCAAGCTGTGGTCACATCATGAGGGGCTCTGTGCATCCTGCTTAGGAGCCTGGGATTTTTCTGGTCATCTCTGTCTTCATTCATCTTCTTTGGAGTCATGCACAGCACCTATAAAATTGGGTAAAGGAGACACTAAGGTGTTCCACAGAGAATGGCCCCCAAAAAATGGACTGCAGAAGAACAAGCAGAGAGTCGTGCAGAAGGTAAGCTGAGCCAGGGAGAGGCTAGACTGGGGCAGAGATGGCAGAAAGGCACAGCAGGAATCCAGAAGGCAAAGGACAGGTGCTAGGGTGGGTGCAGGGGAGGGAGATGTGGGAGCCTGTGCCCAGGACTCCATGGGGAGGGCGTGGTTCCACAAAGCTCTCTCTATTTTTTCAAGTGCTTATTCCACTCATGATACTTTTTTGCCACTTCCTTGTACCATAGATATTGGTAAACTCCTCCCTATGAATGGTAAATACTTGGAGGACAGGTACTGTGATTAATTCACCTATACATACTGTAATTATAAGCACGCTAGGGATCCCAGTAAAAACATGTCAAATGCATGTGTAAATGAGTCAGTGAATAAATGGTATCAAGTTAGATGTTGTAGCTTATTTTCATTCAATCTCTTCCTAATTCCTTAATCCAAGCATCAAGAAGCTCTAGAGTTCTATGGAGACACCTAAATCAGGGGGTATTTCATGAAAAATAGGCAGAGAAGATTCCCAGCAAGTAGAAGAAAGATTTAAAACTGAAGTCAAGGCAAACCAAGAGGACCAAGGCCAGACCTCACTGAGGTGTCTGTCTGCCATTTAGCATGTTCACTTTTACACAGAAGGAAGTTAGTACCAGTCTATTGCATGAGTCAATGACAATGATAAGGTAGAGAGAGGTAAGAAATGTGATGAATAAGCAGATTTCACTAATTGTCAAAGCTATGTGGATATATTATGTGGTAACCTAAACACAACAAAAGAACATTGTTTTCAAAGATTAAACTTAGATGTGTTTCTGATGTATTTATTTCATCCTAATATATTTAAAGTCCTAAGTTCTCAAACACTGTCCATTGTCCCAGTTACCATCTGCTGTACTATAATTAGCCCCCAGCTAATAGCTTCCCACAGTACTGCTCCTGGTTCAAGAAGTAGAACATTGTGATTGAATAGTGATGTCAACCATGGGCACATGCAGGAATCGTGGGACACATGTGATTTTGCCATAACTGTACTAAGCCTTCTGGGGTGCTAGGAGCTGGGAAATCGTTCAGTATTTTAACTGTTGGCCCAATCAATTAATCTGAAAACACAACCTATACATTATGACTTCGGGAAGCCATGAGAAAAAGTAGAAGGAGGTGATTGGGCGTGAATTCCAACTTTGCTTCTCACAAGCTGGGTAATCATGCACATGTTTAAAGACTCTGGGTCTTATTTTCTTTTTTCTGAAAAATGGGGATCCTTACTCAATCTGTGAAAATAGTGTATCTATGGCACCTGGCAAAGTGCTGAAGAGGAGTGACTTCAGGCTGCTTCCCTCCGAACAGCCCCACACCATCACTCTGTGTGCTGCACAGAACTCAAAACCGTCCCAAGATTTCTAGGGGCTCACTCCTACTTACTGAGTCAACACTGATGTAGGTGCTGCTGTGGAGAGATTTTACAGTGTGATTAAGGTTCCAAATTGGTTGGTCCTAAGACAAAAAATTAGCTTTGGTGGGTCTGACTAATCAGGCAAGTCCTCAAACGACACAGGGCTCTTCCTTGGAAAAGAGGTTCATGGCATGAGAGGAAGTCAACCTGAGAGATATTCTACTCTATTGACTTTGAAGATGTGGGTGGCCTCCAGGACTGAGAGAAGTCCCCAGATGACTGCTAGCAAAAAAACAGGAACCTCAATCGGAGAGCCACAGGACTGAATTTTTCACAACCACATGAGCTTGGAGGAGGATCCCGAGCTCCAGATGAGAACAGAACACTGCCAACGCTTTGACTTCAGCCTCACAAGACTGAGCATGGAGCTCAGCCATGCTGTGCCCAGACTTCTGGCCTACAGAACTATGAGTTGTGTTGTTTTAAGCCACTAAGTTTGTGGCCATTTGTTATGCACCAACAAAAAACTAATGCACCCGAGTCCTTCTCTTGCCAATTTTACTTTCTTGAGCTTTAAAATCTTTCTCATTTTAAAACTGCCATAAAAATAATGTTCCTGCAAGGAAGACATATCTGAACACAAATACCCTTTAATACCCTACAAGGAATAGCTGCAGTGAGGCTCAAGATAATCCCCCCAAGTGAGCTGTGTCCTTCTTTCATTTCCTGATGGTCAGCATATTACCTTACTTTGCTTTTATAATAGCGTTTATGGTCATTTTTCTGAGAATGAAATTGATATACACTGATAGAAAAGTTGGAAGCCACAGAAAAGCAGAAATAAGAAAACATAAATCAACAATAACCCTACTCTCAGAAGCAATCCCTGTTAATATGTTGACAACAATCTTTATATAAAATAGAAATAACAAATGTAAGTGAGTATGTGGGGAAAGTCAACCATTTATATATATACATACATATACTTAAAAAGATAAAAACAATACATACTGTAATGTTTCTCAGATTTCTTTGATTGACTACAGCCCAATAGCATATTTTATTACTTGCATTACTCCAAAAAAGCTTTTGCATTACTTCAAAATAACTTCACAAAACATTATGTACCCTTATTACCTACAATAAATTCTGATAGTTTCTGTTTTTCATTAAAAATATATATTCCTTGCATTCTAGTAAACTGATTGCAACACCCACTAATGTGTTGTTACCTGTACTTTGAAAAACCTTGCTATATGCAATTTTGTATCCTGATTTTCTACCTTTCATCATTTCGTGAAAATTTCCAATGCCATTAAAATAATTTTAAGCATATTTGTAATCACTTTATGATCTTAAATCTTATTGTACTACCTTATTTATTTTACATCCCTATTCACCTATGTTTGAATATTAGGTTGCTTCAAAATTTAAAATTGAAGTAAACATTTTTCTTGACTATTAATCATGCTTTGTATGTTCTTCAACATTAATAGCAAGAAGTGAAACCACTAGGGCTTCCCTGGTGGCGCAGTGGTTGAGAGTCTGCCTGCCGATACAGGGGACGCGGGCTCGTGCCCCGGTCCGGGAAGATCCCACTTGCCGTGGAGCGGCTGCGCCCGTGGGCCATGGCCGCTGAGCCTGCGCGTCCGGAGCCTGGGCTCCGCAACGGGAGAGGCCACAGCAGTGAGAGGCCCGCGTACCACAAAAAAACAAAAACAAAAAGAACAAACAAACAAACAAAAAAAGAAGTGAAACCACTAGAAAGCATGCATATCTCCATTCTAAATAGTATGGAACTAAGCAAGGGGGCCTAAATCATAAAATTTAGTCATTTCATGTCCTTCCTCCCTGTACCCCACTTCCCCTCCCCTGATCCAGTTTGCCAGGGAAAATAGAGTCCGGAGAACACTGTTGTTCTCAGACATCACTGGCCTGAATGGTAGAAAGTTTGGAAGGAACACTGTGCTGTGTTGTTCTGGATCAGGTAAGCAAAACAGGAGGGGCCTCCACCACAGGCACCTGAGCAGCACCATGGTCGTCAGCTCCACAGCTGCCAGAATGTTCTCATTGCTCATTAACTGTTAGCACTGTTCGTTCTAATGAACTGTGATTTTCATTGCTGCTGAAGCAGACTGGCATCCTCTCCTCCCACAGCAACCAACATCCAACATAAGTGCCCCCCACAGGAGCCAGCATGCTTGCTCCATCGCTCTCATCTGCCTCTCCAAACCTGTTTCCACCCTGCAGAGCCAGTGAGGCAGCCAAAGACCTCACCACACTCTCCTCTCCTTCCCTCCCTCCTTCCTTCCATCTCTCTCTCTCCCCCATCCCCACCCATCCCTCAATTAATGCAACGGTTAAAGCAGAAAATTCACTTCTCTCTGCACTATTTCAGTATGAGTGTAAATCTCCTGAAATAAGCAGTTGTTGGGCTGTTTTCATGGGAGCAACTGCACCTGCTTTTGTCACTTGGTGACACCAGCTGGAAGCAGGGTTCATCTTACATGATAAAGGCCTCTCCAGAAAGCCCTCCTTATCTTCATCGGAGGCTGCAAACGTGAGGCTCTGAGCATTAGGGTGCAGGGAGGATGCAGGGAGGGGGCTTAGGCATGTGTATATGTGTCCAAGTCAACCCATCTCTCCATTAACAGGAAACTTAAGGGCATAAGTTGTTTTCACCTCTCAGTGCTTTTAACTTTGTGCTGTTCTAACCTTTCTACTCTTGGCTAATTTCTACTTGGGCTGCAAGTTCAGTCTGGTTGTCTCCCCCAGGAAAACTTCCTCTGACTTTCCTCTTCTGGGCTTCAACAGAACCCTCATGTACCACTCACAAGGGAGCATAGTCACTCCTTTGCTTTTCTCAAGACTGAATCTTAATTTACTTTTCTATCATTTAGTGCATGTCACATAGGATGTGCTCAGTGAATTTTTACTGCAGTGAACTGAAAAGGTACAGAATTATCTATTCACAACCTTGAGGTTCCTATTAGAAAATGGGCACAGTTGCTATTTCTCCCTTAATTCTGACCTCTAGGTGCTAAAGGTTTCATTTGTCATAGTAAAGAGTAGTGAGAAGTTCTACTTTGTCTTATAAATTTTTTTGGTTTAAACAATAGAAATTTACTGTCTCACAATCCTGGAGGTTTGAAGTCTGAAGTCAGGGTGTCAGCAGGGTGGGCTTCTTCTGAAGGCTGTGAGGGAAAAATTGGTTCTAGACCTCTGTCCTTGGCTTGTAGGTGGCTCTTTCCTCCCTGTATCTCTTCACAGTGTCTCCCTTCTATGTGTGTCCATCTCTGTGTCCAAACTTCCTCTTCTAATTAAGACCCCGGCCATATTTTATTAGGGCCCTCTCTAATGGCCTTGGGCTTAGTTACAGGAACCTGAGCAACATCATAATTTTCCTAGTTACACAACTTTATTACACACCTTCAATAACTACATTTGCAATGACCCTATTACTAAATAAGGTTACATTTCAAGGTACTGGGGGTAGGACTTGAACATATGGATTTTGGCGGGGGCACACAATTCAACCCATAACATATGTCAAAGAAAAATTGTTCATTTTTCATGACAAAGAAAAGTTGTTCTTCAGGTCCTCAACCCTAACTAAAACCAATTCCAGTCAAGTGCTTACTGTGTAGAAGACAGTGGACTAAGGGCAATAGAATGGAAGGAACACACATTTCTCTGCCTTTGAGGATCTCAGGGTGGGATGACAGAATAACAGTTTCCTGGCACATAGGAGGCACCCTATAAATGTTTAAAGAATATTGGTCCTGTTCTGGGGTTCAAGATTTTAGACTACTTGTTTCACCACTTGTTTGCTTTATAGCATTCGGAAGCCACTTCCAGCCTCTGAGGCTTTGTCTTGTAATTTAGATCAAATAAGGAAGGACACGATTACAGCAGGATACAATGCAACTGAAATAACGCCATGCCTGAGGAAAGAGCACTCTTGCCCGTGACATTAGTCAATTTGTAGGTCATGTTTGCTAAACAGATTCTAAGTTCCTTCTGCCAACTCAAGTGAGAATTATTGTTTTTCATTACCATTTTTAGGAAGTAGCATTTCTATGATTTCCATTAAGATACGTTCTCAGTTACAGGTATCTTTCTCTTGTTTAGTCTGCAGAATAATGTGTTAAATAGTGTTCAAGGACCACAGGTCCACGGAACTCATCCAGTACGTGGAAAACCTGAGGCCGCTGGTCTCACAGGTGATGTCATGATTCCATCTTCTAGTGGTACTGGAAGCCCCATTCACCAATATGACTTACCAACACTTTTGTTGTTTTGTCTCCCCTATCCTCCCACACACACAACTAAGCCTGTCCCACAAACAGGCAAAAGTACTTCCAAACATGGATTTCACGTGTGGGGGAACAGTGGTGCGGGGAGATAATTCCTCCAAAAAGTAACATAAGAAAGACTTTCAACACTGACTAGCATGCACACATTCATAATATATGAATCTTCTCATTGTAACACTGAAAAAAAAGGATAAAGTAAAACAATGTATATTTTAAAACTATATCAGAGAGGTGTGGATGCAAAGAAGCCTAAGAGAACTACACTCTAAAAAAGATGAGCTCTTCTTGGTGAGCAGAGACTAGTAGCCACTTACCTCCACGGAGCGTCTGTTGAGTCAGGGCATGAACAGGCAGAGAATTTGACTTGATTCAGGAAAAACAGTGGATGGATTGGAATCTGTAAGAGCCCAAGATGCAGAATGAATTTCCCTCTAACACATTTGCCCCCAAAGGACATTTGCTGAGTGTGACATGTAAGTATCATGATGGAAGGCTGGGGACTGAGCAGATAAAGGAGAGAAAGGTACTGGAATTTTTTAGGTACTCAGAGCCTCTACAAGGAGGGGCTCACTCTTAAGAAATTTAGGCAGAGTTAACTAAAATTAACTAAATGTGTAACCCAGACCTGATACAATTCATTCCTGATTGACCAGTGTGAACACCTACTTATCATAGCTACCTAACAAAGGAAGATGAAGCTTATTCTGGAGGAAAATAATGTTTATTCTTGTATCCAGAGATTTTCATAACAACTCCACTGAGATAATTTTGACATACAAAAGTTATATATATTTAAGATGTACAACTTGGTGTTTTGATATGTGTATACATTGTGAAAGTATTACCACAATCAAGCTAAATAAGTTATCCATTACCTTTACATAGTTACCATTGTGTGTGCTTGTGTGTGTATTAAGATTTAATTCAAGATCTATATTCTTATCAACTTTCAAGAATACAATAGAGTATTGTTAATTATTGTCACCATGCTATACATTAGATTCCCAGAACTCAATGATTTTGCATAAATGAAACTTTAGACCCTTTGACCAACATCTCCTCAGTTACCCCTGCCCCTGACTACCACCATTCAACTCTCTGAGAGTTTGACTATTTTAGATTCATCATATTAGTGAGATCATGCAGTAGTTGCCTTTATGTGTCTGTCTTATTTCAGTTATAAAATATCCTTCAGGTAGATCCATGTTACTGTGAATGGCGAAAATTCCTTCTTTTTCTAAAGCTGAATAATACTTCATTTTACATCCATATATGCCACATTTTCTTTATCCATTCATCCTTTTACAGACATTTAGATTATTTCCATATCTTTTCTATTGTGAGTAATACTGCAGTGAACATGGGAGTGCAGATATCTCTTTGATATTCAAACTTTTTTCTATAGGGAAATATGACCAGAAGTGGGATCATCCGGTAGTTCTATTTTTAATTTTTTGAGGAACATCCATACTGTTTTCCATGATGACTGGGTCAATTTACATTCCTACCAATAGTGCATAAGGGCTCTCTTTTCTATACATACTTGACCACACTTGTTATATTTCATGTTTCTTTAATGATAGCCATTATAAATAACAGGTGTGAGGATATATCTCATTGTGGTATTGCTTTGAATTTTCCTGATGATTACAGATGTTTCATGTACCTCATGGCCATTTGTATTTCTTATTTTGAAAAATGTCTATTCAGTTCCTTTGCCCCTTTAAAAATTATTATTATTATTGCTATTCATTTGTATGCATTCCTTACATATTTTGGATATTAAAACTTTATCAGATATGTGATTTACAAATATTTTCTCTCACTCCATAGGTTATCTGTTCAATATAATTGTTCACTTTAATTGTGTCCTTTGTGAATTAAAAGCAGAAGCTTTTTTCTTCTGGAGTATAATTGCTTAACATTACTGTGTTAGTTTCTGCTGCATAACGAAGTGAATCAGCTATACGTATACATATACCCCCATACCCCCTCATTCTTGCATCTCCCTCCCACCCACCCTATCCCACCCCTCTAGGTGGTCAAAAATCACCGAGCTGATCTCCCTGTGCTATGTGGCTGCTTCCCACTATCTATTTTACATTTGGTAGTGTATGTATTTCAATGCCACTCTCTCACTTCTTCCCAGCTTATCCTTCCTCTTCCTTGTGTACTCAAGTCCATTCTCTACGTCTGCATCTTTATTCCTGTCCTGACCCTAGGTTCTACAGAGCCATTATTTTTTCAGATTCCATATATATGTGTTAGCATACGATATTTGTTTTTCTCTTTCTGATTTACTTCACTCTGTATGACAAACTCTAGGTCTGTCCACCTCACTACAAATAACTCAATTGTTTCTTTCTATGGCTGAGAAACATTCCATTGTATATATGTGCCACATCTTTATCCATTCATCTGTCAAAAGGACACTTAGGTTGTTTCCATGTCCTGGCTATTGTAAATAGAGCTGCAATGAATATTGAGGTACATGACACTCTTTGAATTATGGTTTCAGCAGGGTATATATCAAGTAGTGGGATTGCTGGGTCATATGAGAGTTCTATTTTTAGTTTTCTAAGGAACCTCCATATTGTTCTCCATAGTGGCTGTATCAATTTACATTCCCACCAACACTGCAAGAGAGTTCCCTTTTCTCCACACCCTCTCCAGCATTAATTGTTTGTAGATTTTTTGATGATGGCTTTTCTGACCTGCATGAGGTGATATCTCATTGTAGTGTTGATTTGCTTTTCTCTAATGATTAGTGATGTTGAGCATCGTTCATGTGTTTGTTGCCAATCTGTATATCTTCTTTGGAGAAATGTCTATTTATATCTTCTGCCCATTTTTGGATTGGGTTCTTTGTTTTTTGATATTGAGTTGCATGAGCTGCTTCTATATTTTGGAGATTAATCCTTTGTCAGTTGCTTCATTTGCAAATATTTTCTCCCATTCTGAGGGTTGTCTTTTCATCTTGTTTATGGTTTCCTTTGCTGTGCAAAAGCTTTTAAGTTTCATTAGGTCCCATTTGCTTATTTTTGTTTTTCTTTCCATTTCTCTAGGAGGTGGGCCAAAAAGGATTTTGCTGTGATTTATGTCATACAGTGTTCTGCCTATGTTTTCTTCTAAGAGTTTTATAGAGTCTGACCTTATATTTAGGTCTTTAATCAATTTGAAGTTATTTTTTGTGTATGGTGTTAGGGAGTGGTCTAGTTTCATTCTTTTACATGTAGCTGTCCAGTTTTCCCAGCACCACTTATTAAAGAGGCTGTCTTTTCTCCATTGTACATTCTTGCCTCCTTTATCAAAGGTAAGGTGTCCATATGTGTGTGGGTTTATCTCCGGGCTTTCTACCCTTTTCCATTGATGTATATTTCTGGTTTTGTGCCAGTACAATACTGTATTGATTATTGTAGCTTTGTAGTATGGTCTGAAATCAGGGAGCCTCATTCTTCCAGCTCTATTTTTCTTTCTCAAGATTGCTTTGGCTATTCGAGGTCTTTTGTGTTTCCATACAAATTGTGAAATTTTTTGTTCTAGTTCTGTGAAAAATGCCAGTGGTAGTTTGATAGGGAGTGCATTGAATCTGTAGATTGCTTTGGGTAGTATAGTCATTTTTACAGTGTTGATTCTTCCAATCCAGGAACACGGTATATCTCTCCATCTGTTTGTATCATCTTTAATTTCTTTCAACAGTGTCATAGTTTTCTGCATACAGGTCTTTTTTCTTCTTGGGTAGGTTTATTCCTTGGTATTTTATTCTTTGTGTTGCAATGGTAAATGGGAGTGTTTCCTTAATTTCTCTTTCACATATTTCATCATTATTTTATAGGAATGGAAGAGATTTCTGTGCATTAATTTTGTATCCTGCTACTATACCAGCTTCATTGATTAGCACTAGTAGTTTACTGGTAGCATCTTTAAGATTCTTTAAGTATAGTATCATGTCATCTGCAAACAGTGATGGTTTTATTCTTCTTTTCCCATTTAGATTCAGTTTATTTCTTTTTCTTCTCTCATTGTTGTGGCTAAAACTTCCAAAACTGTGTTGAACAATAGTGGTGAGAGTGGACAAACTTGTCTTGTTCCTGATCTTAGTGGAAATGATTTCAGTTTTTTACCATTGAGAACAATGTTGGCTGTGGGTTTTTCATGTATGGCCTTTATTATGTTGAGGTAAGTTCACTCTATGCCTACTTTCTGGACATTTTTATCATAAATCCATGTTGAATTTTGTTGAAAACTTTTTCTGCATCTATTGAGATGATCATATGATTTTTATCCTTCAATTTGTTAATGTGGTGTATCACATTGATTGATTTGCATATATTGAAGAATCCTTGCATTCCTAGGATAAACCCCACTTGATCATGATATATGATCCTTTTAATGTGCTGCTGGATTCTGTTTGCTAGTATTTTGTTGAGGATTTTCACATCTATGTTCATCAGTGATATTGGCCTGTAGTTTTCTTTTCTTGTGACATCTTTGTCTGGTTTCAGTATCAGGGTGATAGTGGCCTTGTAGAATGAGTTTGGGAGTGTTCCTTCCTCTGCTATATTTTGGAAGAGTTTGAGAACGTTAGGTGTTAGCTCTTCTCTAAGTGTTTGATAGAATTTGCCTGTGAAGCCATCTGGCCCTGGGTTTTTGTTTTTGGAAAATTTCTAATCACATTTTCAATTTCAGTGCTTCTGATTGGTCTTTTTATATTTTCTATTTCTTCCTGGTTCAGTCTCAGAGGTTGTGCTTTCCTAAGAATTTGTCCATTTCTTCCAGGTTGTCCATTTTATTGGCATATTGTTGCTGGTAGTAATCTCTCATGATCCTTTGTATTTCTGCAGTGTCAGTTGTTCCTTCTTTTTCATTTCTAATTCCATTGATTTGAGTCTTCTCCCTTTTTTTCTTGATGAGTCTGGCTAATGGTTTATCAATTTTGTTTATCTTCTCAAAGAACCAGCTTTTAGTTTTAGTGATCTTTGCAATTGTTTCCTTCATTTTTTTTTCATTTATTTCTGATCAGATCTTTATGATTTCTTTCCTTCTGCTAACATTGGGTGTTTTTGTTGTTGTTGTTTTTATTCTTTCTCTAATTAATTTAGGTGTAAGGTTAGGTTGTTTCTTGAGGTAGGTTTGTATTGCTATAAGCTTTCCTCTTAGAACTGCTTTTGCTGCATCCCATAGGTTTTGTGCCATCATGTTCTCATTGTCATTTCTTTCTAGGTATTTTTTGTTTTCTTCTTTGGTTTCTTCAGTAATCTCTTGGTTATTTAGTAGCATATTGTTTACCCTCCTTGTGTTTGTATTTTTTACAGTTTTTTCCTCGTAATAGGTACCTAGGCTCATAGCATTGTTGTTGGAAAAAGTACTTGATACAACTTCAATTTTCTTAAATTTACAAAGGCTTGGTTTGTGCCCCAAGATATGACCTAACCTGGAGAATGTTCCATGAGCACTTGAGAAGAAAGTGTATTCTGTTGTTTTTTTCATGGAATGTCCTATAAATATCAATTAAACCCATCTTATTTTAAAGCTGTGTTTCCTTATTTATTTTCATTTTGGATGATCTGTCCATTGGTGAATGTGGGGTGTTAAAGTCCCCCACTATTATTGTGTTACTGTTGATTTCCCCTTTTTTGGCTTATAGTATTTGCCTATGTATCGAGGTGCTCCTATGTTGGGTGCATAAATATTTACAATTGTTATGTCTTATTCTTGGATTGATCCCCTGATCATTATATAGTGTTCTTCTTTGTCTCTTATAATAGTCTTTGTTTTAAAGTCTATTTTGTCTAATATGAGATTTGCTACACCAGGTTTCTTTTGATTTCCACTTGCATGGAATATCTTTTACTATCCCCTCACTTTCAGTCTGTGTTTGTCCCTAGGTCTGAAGTGGGTCTCTTGTAGACAGCATATACATGGGTCTTGTTTTTGTATCCATTTATCCAGTCTATGTTTTTTGGTTGGAGCATTTAATCCATTTACATTTAAGGTAATTATTGATATGTATGTTCCTATTACCATTTTCTTAATTGTTTTGGGTTTGTTATTGAAGGTCTTTTCCTTCTCTTGTTTTCCTTGCCTAGAAACGTTCCTTTAGCATTTGTTGTAGAGCTGGTTTGGTGGTGCTGAATTCTCTTAGGTTTTGCTTGTCTGTAAAGGTTTCAATTTCTCCTTCGAATCTGAATGAGATCCTTGCTGGGTAGAGTAATCTTGGTTGTAGGTTTTTCCCTTTCATCTCTTTAAATATGTCCTGCCACTCCCTCTTGCCTTGCAAAGTTTCTGCTGAAAGATCAGATGTTAACCTTATGGGGAATCCCTTGTATATTATTTTTTGGTTTTCCCTTGCTGCTTTTAATATTTTTTCTTTGTATTTAATTTTGAAAAATTGATTAATATGTGTCTTGAAGTGTTTCTCTTTGGTTTTATCCTGTATGGGACTCTCTGCGCTTCCTGGGCCTTATTGACTATTTCCGTTCCCAAATTAGGGAAGTTTTCAACTGTAATCTCTTCAAATATTTTCTCAGTCCCTTTCTTTTTGTCTTCTTTCTCTGGGACCCCTATTATTCGAAAGTTGTGTGTTTAATATTGTCCCAGACGTCTCTGAGACTATCCTCAGTTCTTTTCATTCTTTTTTCTTTATTCTGTTTTGCAGTAATTATTTCCGCTACTTTGCTTTCCAGGTCACCTATCCGTTCTTCTGCTTCAGTTATTCTGCTCTTTCTAGAGAATTTTTAACTTTATTTCTTGTGTTGTTCATCATTGTTTCTTTACTCTTTAGTTCTTCTAGGTCCTTGTTAATATTTCTTGTATTTTCTCCATTCTATTTCCAAGATTTTGGTCACCTTTACTATTGTTACTCTGAATTATTTTTCAGGTAGACTGCCTATATCCTCTTCATATGTTTGGTCTGGTGGGTTTTTACCTTGTTTCTTCATCTCCTACATATTTCTCTGTACTCATTTTGCTTAACTTACTGTGTTTGGGGTTTTCATTTCACAGACGGCAGTTTAATAGTTCCCATTGTTTTTGGTGTCTGCACCCAGTGGGTAAGGTTGATTCAGTGGTGTGTGTAGGCTTCCTCATGGAGAGGACTGGTGCCTGTGTTCTGGTGAATGAGGTTGGATCTTGTCTTTCTGATGGGAAGGACTGAGTCTGGTGGTGTGTTTTGCAGTGTCTATGACCTTATTATGATTTTAGGCAGCCTCTCTGTTAATAGGAGGGGTCGTATTCCTGTCTTACTAGTTGTTTGGCATGGGGTGTCCAGCACTGGAGCTTGCTGGTCATTGAGTGGAGCTGAGTCTTAGTGTTGAGATGGAGATCTCTGGGAGATCTCTCTCCGATTGATATTACATGGTCCAGGAGGTCTCTGGTGGTCCAGTGTCCTGAACTCCACTCTCCCACTTCCAAAGGTCAGATCTGACACCCAGCCAGATCATGAAGACCCTGTCAGCCATACCACTCAGAAGAAAAGAAAGAAAGAAAGAAAAAATAAATAAATAAAATGAAATAAAATTATTAAAATAATTTTTTAAATATTATTCACATAAAAACTAAAAACAGCAATTAAAAAAACAAAAGAGCAACCAAACCAATAAACAAATTCACCAATGATAACAAGTGCTAAAATCTAAACTAAGATTAACATATAGATCAGAAACTAGTCAATAGCATACAGCAAACCTCAGGTCTACAGTTGCTCTCAAAATCCACTACCTCAATTTTGGGATGATATGTTGTCTATTCAGGTATTCCACAAATGCAGGATACATCAAGTTGATTGTAGAGATTTAATCTGCTGCTCCTGAAGCTGCTGGGTGAAACTTCCCTTTCTCTTCTTTGTTCACACAGCTCCTGGAGTTCAGCTTTGTATTTGGCCCAACCTCTGCATGTAGGTTGCCCTCTGAAGTCTGTTCTTCATCCAGACAGGACTGGGTTAAAGGAGCGGCTGATTATGGTCTCTGGCTCACTCAGGCCAGGGGGAGGGAGGGGCATGGAATCTGGGGCTAGCCTGTGGTGGCAGAGGCCGGCGTGAGGTTGGAACAGCCTGAGGCACACTGTGTGTTCTCCTGGGGAAGTTGTCCCTGGATCACGGGACCTTGGCAGTGACAGGCTGCACAGGCTCCCAGAAGGGGAGGTATGGATAGTGACCTGTGCTTGTGCAGAGGATTCTTGGTGGATGAAGCAGCTACGTTCGTTTTTCATGCCCTTCTCTAGTGTCCACACTGATAGCCGCAGCTCACACCCATCTCTGAAGCTCGTTTAGGCGGTGCTCTGAATCCCCTCTCCTCGTGCACCCTGAAACAATGGCCTCTTGCCTCTTAGGCAGGTCCAGACTTTTTCCTGGACACACTCCCGGCTAGCTGTGGCGAACTAGCCCCCTTCAGGCTGCGTTCATGCAGCCAATCGTAGTCCCCTCCCTGGGATCTGACCTCCAAAGCACGAGCCTCATCTCCTAGCCCCCACCCGCCCTGGCAGGTGAGCAAACAAGCCTCTCAGGCTGGTGAGTTTGGTCGGCACCGATCCTCTGTGTGGGAATCTCTCCACTTTGCCCTTTGCACTCCTATTACTGTGCTCTATTCTATGGCTCTGAAGCTTCCCCCCTCCGCCACCCCCCATCTCCGCCCACGAAGGGGCTTCCTAGTGTGTGGAAACTCTTCCTCCTTCACAGCTCCCTCTCAGAGGTGCAGGTTCTGTCCCTATTCTTTTGTCTCTGTTTCTTCTTTCTTCTTTTGCCCCACCCAGGTACTGGGGATTTTCTTACCTTTTGGGAAGTCTGAAGTCTTCTGCCAGCATTCAGTAGGTGTTCTGTAGGAGTTGTTCCACATGTATTTTTGATGTATTTGTGGGCAGGAAGATGATCTCCACGTCTTGCTCCTACACCATCTTGAAGGTCCTCAAGCTTTTTTAATTTGGTGCAGTCTCACCCATCCATTTTTGCTTTTGTTGTCTGTGCTTTTGGAGTCATGACTAAAAAATTGTTGTCAAGAAAAATGTCAGAAAGAATTTTCCCTATTTCCTTCTAGTAGTTCTACAGTTTCAGGTCTTACATTTACGTCTTTAATCCATTTTGAGTTGATTTTTATATATGGTGTGAAATAAGGGTCCAGTTTCATTCTTTTTCATGTGGTTATCCAGTTTTCCCTTGGCCATTTAATGAAGAGACTATTCTTTCCACACAGTGTGTGCTTGGCAACCTTGTTGAAGATCAGTTGACTGTAAGTGTGTGTGTTTATTTCTTGGCTCTTTATTTCCTTCCATTGGTCCATGTGTCTCTTTTTATGTCAGTACCATAATGTTTTGATTATTGCAGTTTGTATTATATTTTGAAATCAGGAAGTGTGATATCTCCAGTTTTTTCTTCTTTTTCAAAATTACTTTGGCTGTTTAGGGTATTTTGTGGTTCCATATGAATTTTAGGATTGTTTTTTTCCATTTCTGTAAAGAATGAAATTGGGATGTTTATAAGTATTGCATTGAATCTGTAGATCACTTTGTGTGGTACAGATATTTAAACAATATCAATTCTTCCAATCCATGAACACAGCATGTCTTTCCATTTATATGCATCTTCTTTAATTTCCTTCATTAATATTCTATTGTTTTCAGTGTATATATCTCTCAGTTCTTTGGATAAGTTTTTCCTTAGTAGTTTACTCTCCTTGTTGCTATGGGATTGTTTCTTAATTTTCTCTTCAGGTGGTTTGCTGTTAGTGTATTGAAATTCAACTAATTTTTGAATGTTGATTTTGGACCCTGCAACTTTTCTGTATTTATTAGTTATAACAGTTATTTTTAATTGAGTCTTTAGGGTTTCCTATATATATAATTATGTCATGGCAAAGAGATAGTTTTTCTTTTTCCTTTCCCATCTTGGATGCCTTCTATTTCTTTTTCCTGTTTAACTGCTCTGGCAAGGACTGCCAGTATTATTTTGAATAGGAATGGTCAAAGTGTGTATCTATGCCTCATATCAAATCTTAAAGAAAAAAACCTTCAATTTTTCCCATCAATTATGTTTTCCCATTGAGTATTGATTATGATGAATGGATGTTGAATTTTGTAAAATGTGTTTTCTATATCTATTGAGATAATCATATAGATCTTATTTTCATTCTCTTAATGTAGTGTATCACACTGATTAACTTGTGTAACTTGAAACATCTTTGTATTCCAGGGATAAATCCTATTTGATCAGGGTGTGTAATCCCTTTAATGTGCTGCCGAATTTGATTTGCTTGTATTGTATTGAAGATTTTGCATCTATGGTCATTAGGGATATTGGCACATGGTTTTCTTTTCTTGTGATATCTTTGTCTAGCTTTGGTATCAAGGTAATGCAGACCTCATAAAATGAGTTTGAACGTGTTCCCTCTTCACTTTTCGCAATAGTTTAAGAAATACTGGTATTAAATATTTGAATGTTTGGTAAATTCACCAATGAAACAATCTGGTCCTCATTTTTTCTTTGCAGGGAGGGTTTTGATTACTGCTTTTTCTGCTTCCATCTCTTTGTCTTTTGTCTGTTCAGACTTTCTATTTCTTTTTTATTTAGTCTTTGTAGGTTTTACATATCTAGGAATTTATCCATTACTTCTAAGGTATCCAATTTGTATGTAATTGTTCATAATAGTATGTTCTGATCCTTTTTATTTCCGAAGCATTCATTATTTGGTTTTAATTGGGCTTTCTAAATGTGGATTTCTATTTCCGTACATGGGTTTGGGAAGTTTTCAACTATTATTTCTTGGAACAAACTTTCTGCTTCTTTACACCTCTCCTCTTTTTCTGGGGCTCCCATAGTACATATATTGCTTTGCTTGGTGAAACCTTATAGCTGTAAGCTACCTTCACTCTTTTTCTTTCTTTCTTTCTTTTTTCTCCTCTGACTGAATGATTTTCAATGATCTGTCTTTGAGTTTGCTGATTCTTTATTCTGATTGATTGAGTCTGCTGCTGAATCTCTCTATTAAATTTTCAGTTCAGTTATTGTATTCCTCAGCTCTATTATTTTTTATTTGGTACTTTTTATATTTTCTGTTTGTTGAAATTCTAAATTTGTTCATGCACTTTCCTGACCTTGGTGAACATCTTTATAACCATTATTTTGAATTCTCTGTCCAGTAAATTATATTACCTCTATTTCATTCAGGTTAGTTTCTAGAGATTTTTCTTATTCTTTTATTGGGAACATATTTTTCTGTTTCTCTACTTTCCTTGACTTTCTGTGTTGGTTTCTGCACATTAGATAAAACAGCCACCTCACCCAGTCTTCACAGGCTGGCCTTGTATAGACTGACCTCACCAATCAACTTGGCCAGAGAGCCTGAATGCCTCACAAATCTTTGTGCTTGTCTAAACTACTGTCTTTGTTCTTAGTGGCTTCCAGGGTACTATACTATACCAAGTACTTTCAGTACCCTGAGACAGGCAAGATAGAAGCAAATCCCTCATGTAGCAGCCAGCAAAGTTGGGACAATATATCCAATTTCTTCTCTCCTCAGAGAGCAGGTGGGAACTGGAGTTTATCACCCACTCACTCCACACTGATCCAGGAATAGGAACTGCAGCACACATGCTTTCAAACCATACTGTCTTTCAAACTGTTGCTTTGCTCTCTGTCACCCTGAGAAGCATAACAAATGCTGGGACTCACCAGCTCTCAGAGACAGGCCCTTGGGCAACAACTGGAAAAGTCAGGGTACCAGGTATATAGTCCAGCTTCTTCCAGGTAGAAGCTGGAGGTTTGGTTTTTGTCATTGGAGCAAGCTTCGGGGAGAAGCCCTGGGAAGTGCCCACATACTTGTTTAGATTCCCAAATGGCACTGTCAGCTTCCAGATGCAGGCTAGTTAGAAGCCAGACTATGGGCACCAGCTGGAGAAATCAAAGTACTAGATGTGAAGTCAAACCCCTTCCAGGAAGAAACTGAGAGCTAGACTTCATTTCCTTCTCACTGTGTGCTGAGCCAGGGAGAGAGCCATAGGAAGTACCTGCATGCCCATTTAAAATTGCTCTTTGTTCTCTATGGCACCAGAGGCTAACAAATGCTATGTCATGTCAGCTCCCAGATCTAGTTACGTTAGGAGCTAATCCCTCAGAGGGCAGTCATAAAAGTTGTGGTGCTATATGTATGGTCCAATTCTTTCTGTGGAGAAACTGTAGGCTTTGTTTTATCACTGGTGTGAGCTGAGGAAAGATGCCTCAGGAAGTACCCACACACCCATTCAAGCTCTCAAAGGACAGTTTCAGCTTGCAGATGCAGTCTCGTTAGAAGCTATACCCTTTGACAGCAGCCAGAAAAGTCAGAGCTTAAGATTTGTGGTCTAATTCCTTCCAAGGAGAAGCTGGGAGTTGGGCTTTGTTGCCTACACATTCTATAGTAAGCCAGAATAAAGAGCCATGGGAAGCGCTCATGCATCCATTTAAAGCCACTTATTTGTTCCTTGTGGTCCAAGAGGACTAGTGAATGCTAGGTTCTGTCAACTCCCAGAAATGCACAAGGTAGTATCCAGTCCCTCAGGTAGCAGCAGATTAAAAGTAAAATTACATACATACCAGGCAGTCTGGAAGACTGTGTGCATACACAAGGCTGGACTCTCTTAGGAGTGATCAGAGAGGGAAAATACAAGCTGTTAATGAAACAAAAACATAAACTCCAGGAAATGTGACAGCAGTCTCCAAGTCATACATACATCCAATGATAAAAGGTAAATATCTATCTGCTAAGGGGGCTTAAGCACAACAATTGATCAAATTGACTTACACTGACTGAGGCAGCTGCTAGGTAACCAGGCCAAAAGGTATTGAAAATTAAAGTAATAAATCTGAGCAGACATATTAGAGGATACACACACTACGATAGACCATACGGTAGGTCATAAAGCAAGTCTTAATAAACATAAAAGGTTTAAAATCATACAAAGTATATTCTCCAACCACAAAACCATAAAATTAGAAAACTAGAAAAGGAAATGTATGAAATTCACAAAGATGTGAAAGTTCTTCAAAACACTCAAAATAATTGATGAGTCAAAGAGAATTCCCAGTGGAATTTAGAAAAAATTTCAGATGAATAAAATTAAAACACAATATACTAACACTTATGGGATGCAGCTGAAGCAGTGCCAAGATGCAAATTGATGGCTGTAAATGCCTATATTAAAAAGGAAAAATAATCTCAAATCAATAATTTAAGAAACTGAAAAAAAACAGCAATCTAAGCCCAAACAAGGCAGATCAAATAATAAAGATTATATTGGAAATGCATAAAATAGAGAATAGAAAAATGATTGGGGAAAACCCAAAAAACCAAAAGCTGTTTTTTTAAGGCTCAACAACATTAACAAACATTTGGCTATATGACGAAGAAAACAAAGACTGGAAACTAAACTACCAAAATCAAGAATAAGAATATATAACTACTGACCTTACATAAATAAGGGAATATTGTGAACAACAATATACTAACAACTTTGGTAATTTGGATAAAATAGACAAATTCATAGAGAGACACAAACTATTAAACTGACTTAAGAATAAATGAAAAATCTGAATAGACCTATAACCAGCAAGAGATTTAAGCAGCAATTTAAAAATTTCACTTTCAGATTTTTCATCATTACTGTATAGGAATGCCAGAGATTTCTGTGCATTAATTTTGTATCCTGCTACTTTACCAAATTCATTGATTAACTCTAGTAGTTTTCTGGTAACATCTTTAGGATTCTCTATGTAGAGTATCATGTCATCTGCAAACAGTGACAGCTTTACTTCTTCTTTTCCAATTTGGATTCCTTTTTCGTCTCTGATTTCTGTGGCTAAAACTTCCAAAACTATGTTGAATAATAGTGGTGAGAGTGGGCATCCTTGTCTTGCTCCTGATCAGGGAGATCAGCTCGGAGGTTTGTGACCACCTAGAGGGGTGGGATTGGGAGGGTGGGAGGGAGGGAGATGCAAGAGGGAAGAGATATGGGAACATATGTATATGTATAACTGATTCACTTTGTTATAAAGCAGAAACTAACACACCATTGTAAAGCAATTATACTCCAACAAAGATGTTAAAAAAAAAATTCCCACAAAGAAAAACCAAGTCCCATATGGTTTCAATGATGGTGTTTACTTAACATTTAAAGAAAAATTAGAACTGGGCTTCCCTGGTGGCGCAGTGGTTGAGAGTCTGCCTGCCGATGCAGGGGACACGGGTTCGTGCCCCGGTCTGGGAAGATCCCACATGCCACGGAGCGGCTGGGCCCGTGAGCCATGGCTGCTGAGCCTGCGCATCCGGAGCCTGTGCTCTGCAACGGGAGAGGCCACAAGAGTAAGAGGCCCACGTAGCGCAAAAAAAAAAAATTAAAATTAAAACTAATTCTTCAAAAACTCTCCTAAAAAAAGAAATTTATAATCTTTTATATATAGAAGATATATATATCTCCCAACTCATTCTATGGAGCCACTATTAAACTAATACCAAAACAAAAGACATCACAAGAAAAAGAAACTACAGATCGATATTATTTATGAATAGAGACATAAAAATCCTCTATGAAATACTAGTAAATGAAACTCAGCAACACATGTAAAGGATTATATACCACGAGCACATGGAATTAGCATGTGAAAATCAATTAAAAGTATAAAAAACAGAACTTATATGATCATCTCAATAGACACAGAAAAACATTTGACAAAATCCACTAGCCTCTTATGATAAAAATAGCAAACAAACACTCAACAACTAGGAATAGACAGGAACTTCTTTGACCTGATAAAGGGCATCTACAAATACCCCACAGCTAATACTATACATAACAATGAAAGACTAAATGCTTTATCTGTAAGATTAGGGAAAAAAAACCCAACAAGAATATCTATTCTCACCACTTTTATTCAGCGTTGCAATGGATGTTCCAGTTTGGGCAATTAGGTAGGAAAAAGCAGCAAGTGTCATCTTCATGATTTTGTTTATAGAAAATCCTAAGGAATCCATTAAAAAAACTAATCGAACTAATGTTTGAGTTTAGCAATGTTGCAGCACACAGGATCAATATACAAAAATCAGCTGTATTTCTATACATTAACAATAAATAATTCAAAGATAAAATTATGAAAAAATGCCATTTGCAATAGCATAAAAATATTTAGGAATGGGCTTCCCTGGTGGTGCAGTGGTTGAGAGTCCACCTGCCGATGCAGGGGAAACAGGCTCATACCCTGGTCCGGAAAGATTCCACATGCCACGGAGCAGCTGGGCCCATGAGCCATGGCTGCTGAGCCTGCGCATCTGGAGCCTGTGCTCCACAACGGGAGAGGCCGCAATGGTGAGAGGCCTGCATACCGCACAAAAAAAAAAAAAAATTAGGAATAACTTTTATAAAATAAACATAAGAAGTACAATGAAAACTACAAAGCATTTTTGAAAGAAAGTGAAGATCTAAATAGTAGAAAGATATCCCATGGTCATGGATCAAAACAATTAATATTGTTAAAATGGCAATACTCCCCAAATTGATGTACAAATTAAGTGAAACTCCTATCTAAATCCTATCTTGTTTTTTAGCTTATATTGGCAAACTGGTCCTAAAATTCATATGGAAATTCAAAGTGCCAAAAATAACCAACTATATTGAAAAGGGTGAACAAAGTGAGAAGACTCATACTTCCTGATTTCAAACTTACTACAATGGTACAGTAATCAGTACTGTGTGTTACTAACATAAGGACAGACATATAGATAATTGGAATAGAATTTTGGTCCAGAAATGAATTCAAATATCTATGAACAATTGAATTTTGGCAAAGGATACAAGACAAGTCAATGGGGGAAAACACTCTTTTCAGCAAATGGTGCTGGGACAACTGAATTTCCACTTGCAAAAGAATGAATTTGGACACATTACTTACAACATACACAAAAATTAATTTAAAACAGATGACAGAGTGAAATGTATGAGCTAAAAATTATAAAACTGTGAGCAGAAAATTTACAATTAAATCTTCCTCATCTTGGTTTAGGCAGACTTTTTAAGATATGAGATCAAAAATACAGTAACAAAAGAAAATATATATAAATTTGAAGACACTAAAATTTATAACTTTTCCACTGAAAATAATAACGCCAAAAAAGTGAAAAAAACAATCCCCAGAATTGGAAAATAGATTTATAAATTATATATCTGATAAAGGAATTATATCCAATTCCTTTTTAACTCAAAGAGAAAATAAAAATAACCCAATTTATTTTTAACATCTTTATTGGAATATAATTGCTTCACAACAGTGTGTTAGTTCACGATTTAAAACAAAGTGAAATAGCCATACATATACATACATCCCCATATTTCCTCCCTCCTGGGTCTCCCCCACACACTCCCCATCCCACACCTCAAAGTGGTCACAAAGCACCAAGTAGATCTCCCTGTGCCATGGGGCTGCTTCCCACTAGCTATCTACCCTACACTTGGCAGTGTACATAGGTCCATGCCACTCTCTCACTTCCCCCTCCCTATGTCCTCAAGTCCATTCTGTACGTCTGCTGCTTTATTCCTGCCCTGCCCCTAGGTTCGTCAGAACCATTTTTTTCTTTTTTTTTTTTAGATTCCATATATATGTGTTACCAGGTGGTATTTGTTTTTCTCTTTCTGACTTACTTCACTCTGTATGACAGACCCTAGGTCCATCCACCTAACTGAACAAAACTCAAATTCATTGCTTTTTATGGCTGAGTAATATTCCATTGTATATATGTGCCACATCTTCTTTATCTATTCATCTGTCGAAGGACACTTAGGTTGCTCCCCTGCCCTGGCTATTGTAAATAGAGCTGTAATGAACATTGTGGTACATGACTCTTTTTTGAAATATGGTTGTCTCAGGGTATATGCCCAGTAGTGGGATTGCTGGGTCATATGATAGTTCTATTTTTAGTTTTCTAAGGAATCTCTACATTGTTCTCCATAGTGGCTGTATCAATTTACATTCCCACCAACAGGGCAACAAGGTTCACTTTTCTCCACACCCCCTCCAGCATTTATTGTTTGTAGATTTTTTGATGATGGCCATTCTGACCAATGTCAGGTGATACCTAATTGTAGTGTTGATTTGCATTTCTCTAATGGTTAGTGATGTTGAGCATCGTTCATGTGTTTGTTGGCATTCTGTATATCTTCTTTGGAGAAATGTCTATTTAGGTCTTCTGCCCATTTCTGGAATGGGTTGTTTATTTATTTGATATTGAGCTGCATGAGCTGCTTGTAGATTTTGGAGATTAATCCTTTGTCAGTTGCTTCATTTGCAAATATTTTCTCCCATTCTGAGGGTTGTCTTTTTGTCTTGTTTATGGTTTCCTTTGCTGTGCAAAAGCTTTTCAGTTTCATTAGGTCCCATTTTTTTATTTTTGTTTTTATTTCCATTTCTCTAGGAGGCGGGTCAAAAAGGATCTTGCTGTGATTTATGTCATACAGTGTTCTGCCTATGTTTTCTTCTAAGAGTTTTATAGTGTTTGGCTATACATTTATGTCTTCAATCCATTTGAAGTTTATTTCTGTGTATGGTGTTAGGGAGTGTTCTAATTTCACTCTTTTGCATGTAGCTGTCTAGTTTTCCAAGCACCATTTATTGAAGAGGCTTTCTTTTCTCCACTGTATATCCTTGCCTCCTTTAACAAAACTAAGGTGACCATATGTATGTTGGTTTATCTCTGGGCTTTCTATCCTCTTCCATTGATCTATATTTCTATTTCTGTGCCAGTACCATACTGTCTGGATTACTGTAGCTTTGTAGTATAGTCTGAAGTCTGGGTCCCTGATTCTTCCAGCTATGCTTTTCTTTCTCAAGATAGCTTTGGCTATTCAGGGGCTTTTGTGTTTCCATAGAGATTGTAAAATTTTTAGTTCTAGTTCTGTGAAAAATGCCATGGGTACTTTGATAGGGATTGCATTGAATCTGTAGATTGCTTTGGGTAGTAGAGTCATTTTCACAATGTTGATTCTTCCAATCCAAGAACATGGTATATCTCTCCATCTGTTTGTATCATCTTTAATTTCTTTCATCAGTGTCTTATAGTTTTCTGCATACAGGTCTTTTGTCTCCTCAGGTAGATTTATTCCTAGATATTTTATTCTTTTTGTTGCAATGGTAAATGGGAGTGTTGCCTTAATTTCTCTTTCAGATTTTTCACTCTTAGTGTATAGGAATACAACAGATTTCTGTTCATTAAATTTGTATCCTGCTACTTTACCAGATTAATTGATTAGCTCTAGTAGTTTTCTGGTAACATTTTAGGATTCTCTATGTATAATATGATGTCATCTGCAAACAGTGACAGCTTTACTCCTTTTTTTCTGATTTGGATTTCTTTTATTTCTTTTTATTCTCTGAATGCTGTGGCTAAAACTTCCGAAACAATGTTGAAAAATAATGGTGAGAGCAGAGAACTTTGTCTTGTTCCTGATTTTCAAGGAAATGGTTTCAGTTTTTCACCATTGAGAACTATGTTGGCTGTGGGTTTGTCATATATGGCCGTATATATTTCCCTCTATGCCTACTTTCTGGAGGGTTTTTATAATAGGTGTGTGTTGAATTTTGTCAAAAGCTTTTTCTGCATCTATTGAGATGATCATATGTTTATTCTGCTTCAATTTGTTAATATGTTTTATCACATTGATTGATTTGCATATATTGAATAATCCTTGCATTCCTGAGATAAACCTCACTTAATCATTGTGTATGATCCTTTTAATGTGCTGTTGGATTCTGTTTGCTAGTATTTTATTGAAGATTTCTGCATCTGTGTTCAACAGTGATATTAGCCTGTATTTTCCTTTCTTTGTGACATCTTTGTCTGCTTTTGGTGTCAGGGTGATGGTGGCCTTGTAGAATGAGTTTGGGAGTGTTTCTCCCTCTGCTATATTTTGGAAGAGTTTGAGAAGGACAGGTGTTAGCTCTTCTCTAAATGTTTAATAGAAATCACCTGTGGAGCCATCTGGTCTAGGGCTCTTGTTTGTTGGAAGATTTTGAATCACAGTTGCAATTTCAGTGTTTGTGATTAGTTTGTTTATATTTTCTATTTCTCCTGGTTCAGTTTTGTAAGGTTGTGCTTTTCTAAGAATTTGTCCATTTCTTCCTGGTTGTCCATTTTATTGGCGTATATTTGCTCGTAGTAATCGCTCATGATCCTTTGTATTTCTGCAGTGTCAGTTGTTACTTCTTTTTCATTTCTAATTCTATTGATTTGAGTCTTCTCCCTTTTTTTTTCTTGATGTGTCTGGCTAATGGTTTATCAAGTTTGTTTATCTTCTCAAAGAAATAGCTTTTAGTTTTATTGATCTTTGCTATTGTTTCCTTCACTTCTTTTTCATTTCTTTCTGATCTGATCTTTATGATTTCTTTCCTTCTGCTAACTTTGGGTTTTTTTTGTTTTTCTTTCTCTAATTGCTTTAGGAGTAAGGGTAGGTTGTTTATTTGAGATGTTTCCTTTTTCTTGAGGTAGAATTGTATTGCTATAAACTTCCCTCTTAGAACTTCTTTAGCTGTATCCCATAGGTTTTGGGTTGTCGCGTTTTCATTGTCATTTATTTCTACATATTTTTTGATTTCCTCTTTGATTTCTTCAGTGATCTCTTCGTTATTAAGAAGTGTATTCTTTCGCCTCCATGTGTTTGTAGTTTTTACAGATTTTTTCCTGTAGTTGATATCTAGTCTAATAGCACTGTGGTTGGAAAAGACACTTGATATGATATAAATTTTCTTAAATTTACCAAGGCTTTATTTGTGACCCAAGATATGGTCTATCCTGGAGAATGTTCCATGAGCACTTGAGAAGGTAGTGTATGCTGTTGTTTTTGGATGGAATGTCCTATAAATATCAATTAAGTTCAGCTTGTTTAATGTATCATTTAAAGCTTTTGTTTCCTTATTTATTTTCATTTTTGATGATCTGTCCATTGGTGAAAGTCGGGTGTTAAAGTCTCCTACTATGATTGTGTTACTGTCTATTACCCTTTTATGGCTGTTAGGATTTTCCTTATGTATTGAGGTGTTTCTATGTTTGGTGCATAAATATTTACAACTGTTATATCCTCTTCTTAGTTTGATCCCTTAATCATTATGTACTGTCCTTCTTTGTCTCTTGTAAAAGTTTTTATTTTAAAGTCTATTTTGTCTGATATGAGATTTGTTACTCCAGCTTTCTTTTGATTTCCACTTGCATGGAATATCTTTTTCCATCCCCTTACTTTCAGTCTGTATGTGTCCCGAGGTCTGAAGTGGGTATCTTGTAGACAGTATATATATGGGTCTTGTTTTTGTATCCATTCAGCCAGTCAATGTCTTTTGGTTGTATATATGTTTCTATTACCATTTTCTTAATTGTTTTGGGTTTGTTATTGTAGGTCGTTTCCTTCTCTTGTTTTTTCTGTCTAGAAAATTCCTTTAGCATTTGTTGTAGAGCTGGCATGATGGTGTTGAATTCTCTTAGGTTTTTTTGTCTGTAAAGATTTTAATTTCTCCGTCAAATCTGAATGAGATCCTTGCTGGGTAGAGTAATCTTGGTTGTAGGTTTTTCCTTTTTATCACTTTAAATATGTCCTGCCTCTCCCTTCTGACTTGCAGAGTTTCTGCTGAAAGATCAGCTGTTAACCTTAAGGAGGTTCCCTTGTATGTTATTTGTTGCTTTTCCCTTGCTGCTTTTAATATTTTTTCTTTGTATTTAATTTTGGATAGTTTGATTAATATGTGTCTTGGCATGTTTCTCTTTGGATTTATCCTGTATGGGACTCTCTGTGCTTCTTGGGCTTGACTTACTGTTTCCTTTCCCATATTAGGGAAGTTCCACTATAATCTCTTCAAATATTTTCTCAGCGCCATTCTTTTTCTCTTCTTCTTCTGGGACCTCTATAACTTAAATGTTGGTGTGTTTAATGTTGTCCCAGATGTCTCTGAGACTGCCTCAATTCTTTTCATTCTTTTTATTCTGCTCTGCAGTAGTTATTTCCTATATTTTATCTTCCAAATCACTTGTCTGTGTTTCTGCCTCAGCTATTCTGCTATTGATCCCTTCTAGAGAATTTTTAATTTCATTCATTGTATTATTCATCATTGTTTGTTTGCTTTTTAGTTCTTCTAGGTCCTTGTTAAATGTTTCTTGCATTTTCTCCATTTTCTTTCCAAGATTTTGTATCATCTTTACTATCATTATTCTGAATTCTTTTTCAGGTAGAATGCCTATTTCCTCTTCATTTTTTTGGTCTGGTGGGGTTTTACCTTGCTCCTCCATCTGGTGTGTGTTTCTCTGTCTTCTCATTTTGCTTAACTTACTGTGTTTGGGGTCTCCTTTTCCCAGCATGCCGGTTCGTATTTCCCATTGATTTTGTTGTCTGCCCCCAGTGGCTACTGTTGGTTCACTGGGTTCTGTAGGCTTTCTGGTGGAGATGACTGGTGCCTGTGTTCTTGTGGGTGAGGCTGGATCTTGTCTTTCTGGTGGGCAGGTTTGCTTCCGGTGGTGTGTTTTGGTGTGTCTGTGACCTTATTATGATTTTAGGCAGCCTCTCTGCTAATGGGTGGGGTTGTGTTCCTGTCTTGCTAGTTGTTTTGCATATGGTGTCCAGCACTGTAGTTTGCTGGTCATTGAGTGGAACTGGGTCTTCACGTTGAGATTGACATCTCTGGGTGAGCTTTCGCTGTTTGATTTTATGTGGAGCCCGGAGGTCTCTGGTAGACCAATGTCCTGAACTTGGTTCTCCCACCTCAGAGGCACAGGCCTGACACCAGTCCAGAGCACCAAGGTGCTGTCAGCCACACAGCTCAGATGAAAATGGAGGAAAAAAGAAAGAAAAAAGGAAAGAAAGAAAGAAAGAATAAAATAAAGTAAAATTATTAAACTAAAAATTTTTAAATATTATTAAAATTAAAAAAAATTTTGAGTGAAAAAAAAAAAAACGGACAGAGAGAATGCTAAGACAAATGGCCAAAGCAAAGCTTTCCAGACAAAATCACACAAAGAAGCATATACATAGACACAAAAAGAGAAAAAGGAAAAATATATATATTTATTTATATATAAAAATAAAGGAAGAGAGCAACCAAATCAATAAAGAAATCTACAAATGATAATAAACTGTAAATACTAAACTAGGATATACATAAAACCAGAAACAAATCAGATGCAGAAAGCAAATCCCAAATCTATAGCTGCTCCCAAAGTTCACAGCCTCAATTTTGAGATGATTCGTTGTCTATTCATGTATTCCAGAGATGCAGGGTACATCAAGTTGTTGTTGGGGATTTAATCCATCGCCCCTGAGGCTGCTGGGTGAGATTTCCCTTTCTCTTCTTTTTTCGCACGGCTCCCGGGGTTCAGCTTTGTATTTGGACCCGCCTCTGCATATAGGTCATCTGAGGGCATCTCTGTTTTGCTCAGACAGGACGGGGTTAAAGGAGCAGCTGATTAGGGCGCTCGGGCTCACTCCAGCTGTGGGGAGGGAAAGGTATGGAATGCGGGGTGAGCCTGCGGCTGCAGATGCCACTGTGACGTTGCAAGAGCCTGAGGCGCACCGTGTGTTCTCCCAGGGAAGTTGTCCCTGGATCACGGGACCCTGGCAGTGGCAGGCTGCACAGGCTCCTGGGAAGGGAGGTGTAGATAGTGACCTGTTCTTGCACACAGGTTTCTTGGTGGCTGCAGAAGCAGCCTTAGCATTTCATGCCTGTCTCTGTGGTCCGCGCTGATAGCCGTGTCTCACGCCAGTCTCTGGAGCTCATTTATGCGGTGCTCTGAATCCCCTCTCCTCATGCACCCCAAAACAATGGTCTATTGCCTGTTAGGCAGATCCAGACTTTTTCCCGGCCTCTCTCCTGGCAAGCTGTGGCATACTAGCCCCCTTCAGGCTGTGTTCACGCGGCCAACTCCAGTTCTCTCCCTGGGATCTGACCTCTGAAACCCGAGCCTCAGTTCCCAGCCCCGACCCGCCCCGGCGGGGGAGCAGACAAGCCGCTCAGGCTGGTGAGTGCTGGTGGGCACCAATCCTCTGTGCGGGAATCTCTCTGCTTTGCCCTCTGCACCCCTGTGGCTGTGCTCTCCTCAGTGTCTCTGAAGCTTCCCCCCTGCCACCCCCTGTCTCCGCCAGTGAAGGGACTTCCTAGTGTGTGGAAACTTTTCCTCCTTCACAGCTCCCTCCCAGAGGTACAAGTCCTGTCTCTATTCTTTTGTCTCTGTTTTTTCTTTTGCCCTACCCAGGCACATGGGGAGTTTCTTGCCTTTTGGGAAGTCTGAGGTCTTCTGCCAGCGTTCAGTAGGTGTTCTGTAGGAGTTGTTCCACATGTAGATGTATTTTTGATGTGTTTGTGGCGAGGAAGGTGATCTCCACGTCTTACTCCTCTGCCATCTTGAAGGTTTCTCTCAACCCCAATTTTTTTTAATGGAAGTGGAACTCAATAGACATTCCTCCAAATAATATGTGAAAATATCCAGTACGTACATATAAACATGTTAATATTATTACCATATTACCCAATAAACCTGTACTTTGGTATTTATTCAAGATAAATGAAAGTTTATGCTCACCAAAAATCTTATACACAAATATTCTTAGTAGCATTATTCACAATAGCCACAAACTGGAAATAATTCAGCTGTTCATCAAATTATAAATGAATAAAAAATATGATATCTGCTCACACAATGAATTATTATTCAGCAATAGGATGTAGTACTGACAAGTGCCAAGACATGGATGGAGCATGAAGACATTGTGCTAAATGAAAGAATGCATCACAGATGAACACGTAGTATATAATTTCATTTACATGAAATGTTCAAAATCAACAAATCCATGGAGATTGAAATTTGATTAGTGATTGCTTAGGTTTGGGGAAAGAGGAAAGGGAAGCAACTGTTGATGGATATGGGGTTTCTCTTCTGGTTGGTGAAAATTTTACTCAGGTTGTGGCAGTGGTTGAACAACTCTGTGAATATACTAAAAACCAATGAATTAAATACTTTAGAAAGGTTAACTTTATGTTTTATAAATTATATCTCAATAGTATATTTAAATAATTAATAGAAATATGTTTTAAACAACTTAATGATAATTTGACAATTTTTTTTGATAATTAGCTAGATAAAACAAATTAAAAATACACAGCTTACCAAAACTGTCACAGAAGAAATAGAAGATCTAAATTAAAAATATGAAAATATAAATGATTGTTTAAGAAATTAAATCTCTAATTAAAATTTTTCTATGAAGAGAACTCCAAGCACAGAGTTTCACTGGCAAAGTCTACCAAATAAAAAATAAATAAAAGCTATATTCCACAAACTCTTTTAAAGAAAAGAGAAAGTGGTAACACTTCTCAGCTCATTTTTATGATTCCTGCATAACCCTATTATAAAAATCTTACTAAGATACTTTTAAAAAGAAGTTAGAGATCAATATTATTCATGGAAATAGAGTAAAAATCTTAAACAAAATATCAGCAAACTTAATTGGACAATTTTTTAAAGTATTGCATTTTAAAGTATAATGAGAATAGAAATTTTTTAATGTAAAAATAATCTTATTATCAAAATAAAGAAGAAGAAATTATATCAACATATTTGAGAAAAGCACTTGCTAAAATTCAATACCCATTCATCTTTAAACTAAAAAAGAAAGTTTTTAGCAATTTAAGAACTTGCCCAATCTGTGTACCTAAAATAAAAAATAGATAAAAGATAGATAGACAGACAGATAGACGGTGGGGGGGGGGGAGAGAGAGAGAGAGAGAGAGAGAGAGACAATATCTAAACACACACCTGCCACAGTATGCTTTCACATTTTTTCTATGGCCTGGTATAGCTGTGGCTCTTGCACTTAATCACTTGGAGGGCTTGTTAGATCACTGGTTACTGGGTCCCATCTCCAAGGGTGTCTGATGCAGTATGTCTGAGGTGGGGTCCAAGAATTTGCATTTCTACTGGTCTAGGGACTGCACTTTGAGACTAACTGTGGTTTTGTATAAATAACATTGGATTGTATGTGATTTAGAGGTTAGGTAAACTGCTGTAAAGTATCTTTTTATATAGTGTGGAGAAAAGGGAACCCTCCTACACTGTCAATGGGAATGTAAATTGGTGCAGCCACTATGGAGAAAGTATGGAAGTTCCTTAAAAACTTAAAATAAAACTACCATATGATCATCCTGGGCATATATCTGGACAAAACTATAATTCAAAAAGGTACATGCACCCTTATGTTCACTGCAGCACTATTTACAATAGCCAGGACATGGAAGCAACCTAAATGTCCATCAACAGATGAATGGATAAAGAGAATGTGGTACATATATACAATGGAATATTATTCAACCATAAAAAAGCATGAAATAATGTCATTTGCAGCAACATGGATGGGCCTAGAGATTATTATACTAAGTGAAGAAAGACAGACGGAGAAAGACAAATATCATATGATACCACTTACATGTGGAATCTAAAAAATGATACATATGAACTTATTTACAAAACAGAAATAGACTCACAGATAAAGGGGGAAAAAAAAAACCTTACACTTACCAAAGGGAAAAGGAGGAAGGGATAAATTAGGAGTTTAGGATTAACAGATAAAAATTACTGTACATAAAATAAACAACAAGGACCTACTATATACCACAGGGAATTATATTCAATACTTTGTAATAACCTATAATGAAAAGAACCTGAAAAAGAATAGCTATACATATGTATAACTTAATCACTTTGCTGTACACCTGAAACATTGTAAATCAACTATACTTCAATAAAAATAAGTAAATAAGTAAAATCTCTCTTCATATAGACTCTGTTTAATGATATCTTGCCAGTTATCTTTCCAACCTCTTGACTGATAACTGCCTTTTTTCAAAATTTCTATTTCTTTTGAAATTTTGATGTTCCATATTTTTCTACAAAATCATCCATTTCCTCTTTTTTGTCAAAGTTATGCAAAATAGTCTCATAATTTTGTTTTTCTACATTTTTTATTTTGTTTTTTCTTATTCCTAATTTATTTTTTCCTTAACTGATTTTGTGAGAGCTGTCTATTCTGTTGGTCTTTAAGAACAAGCAAAAACAGATTTTGTTTTTACCATTGTTTTCTAAGTTTCATTTGAACTGATTTTTTTTTCAAAATTAACCCATTTTTTCTCTACTTTGCTTTCACTATTAATGTGGGTTATTAGTTCCTTTATTACCAGTTTCTTTAATAATGAAGACATTTGAGGCTATAAGTTTATGTCTGAGTATAATATTATTTGTGGCTCTTGGTGTGCATTTCCTTTATTTATTGATTTCTAGATATTTGGTCATTTATGTTTTATTTCTTCTTTGAATCCTTGGGCACCCATAAATGCCTTTCTTCTGGCTTGACAGGAGAATGGTACCAGACTGGGTGGAGGGTTCCTGGGGTTCCTGGGGTTCTAATAGAGGGTTCTATTTTCTTCAGTGATCTGTAAAGTTCTTCCACTGTCTTTAAGTTCCCACTTTTGTAGATTAGAAAAAAATCATTTTCCTTTGTTAATAAGTTGTTCTTGTAGTCTGAATGCATGTGTTTCCTTTCTTCCTTGGACTTCAAAAATTTTCCAGAAAAGGCATCTATCTTTCCTAGAACCCAGCCTTTTAAATCAGTTAACAGGTTTTCTTTAGATCAGTGAAAATATTCTCTATTAGTTGTTTAGCCATTGCCTCTTCCGCATCTGTTCTTTCTTCTCCTTCTGGATCTCTTACTATCCATATGTTAGACCTCCTGGATTTGTCCTCTGGTCTCTTGATTTCTTCCTCATGATTTCCATATCTTCATATTTTTCCTCTGAGAGAAATACTCCTTACCCTTGGTCTTCCAGGCTACTGATTTGATTCTCTCCTGTTGTACCAGTGAACATGATCCCAGAAATGAGATGGAGAGAAACACACGTACTCCAGCAGGTCCTCCAGGGCCAGGAAGCTCTGACAGTTCTTCTCAATATGGAAACTTATACACACAAACACTCACTTATGCAAGACTCCAAATTCACACACACAGGCACACACATACACCCTCCACGCTTCTACAAGGGGATTCTGGGTCTCTGAAGGCCAATTCTGTCTCTGGGACCTTAGCCCTCACCCCAGGACTTGGCTGCTTGTCCCCAAGTAGTTCTCAGGGGAAAGCACAATCCTCAGAATGTTCTCCCCCACATGGATACTGGCAGAACCCTTAGCCCAGTGTATGCCTTCTCAGCCTGACTGGTACAGCCATGCCTCCAAGGAAGCGGGAGCAAAAGGCCCCCTCTCACTGAAGCTCAGCCCTTTTCAAGCTTGAGTAGCCTCTTTAATCACAACCAGTTGTATAGCAAACCCTAATGAGCCTGCTGGATAATACTCTGACCTCCACTAACCAGATACTGACAGCCAGTTACCCAAGGAAGTCACTCTCGGGACAGGGAGACGGGGTCAGAAAAAGATTAATCCCCCACAGAGACACTTCGGGTGGCCCTTTTAGCTGAAGGGAGGATGCAAAATTGGGCAGTGAGGAAGCACAGCTAAAATAATAAAAATGGTTTCTTGGTCCTCTGTACCAATGTGTTCATGTTTGCTCTGCTTAGAGTCCACCTAACCTGCACCTCATCTATCCCATGCCTGTTATGCACTGGGCACCTGGAACATCTTATCTCACTTGGTCTTTATAACACTGTAAAAATAAGTTATTATTGCCTCCACTTTTGAGTCACTAGAAGGCAACACAGTCTCCAAAGACTGACTGGCTCAACCTTCTTCCCATAGACAATGCTGATAATAGAAATGGATGCTAGAAAGCTAGGACATATTTTTTGAACAGAGTAGATGCTCAGGCGTCCAGGTATATGGGCAAACTGGGTAGGCATCTGTTATGGCTCTTACGTTTCCTAATGCTTTTCTTTAAGGTGCATGGTTTTTGTTAGCCTGTGGAGTTGTACTTTTCCCAACCTCTTTCACTTTCCAAATCACTCTAATAACCATCATTTCCTCAGGTTTTCTGCAATCTCTGTGAGCCAAGAGGATAAGGTGTCTCTCACTTAATCTGTCCATAGGAGGAACGTGACGCCAAAGAGGTAAGATTATTTGTGCAAACCCTCACACCTATGGGGCAGCATCACCGAGGCAGGAGCTACACGTGCCCCACCACACCCAGAACCTTACCTCTTTTAGTTTACACCCACCCACACAGAGCCAACAAGTGATGAGGACACCTCCTGGGCCACATCAGACCACCTGATGTTCAAAACTAATATTATTTAAGCTTCTAACAGTTTCTATTTAATTTTCAGATTAATCAACTAGTCTTTAGGCTTTCTGGAAGATTCATCATTTGTCCTCCAAATACTTGCTCTGAGGATGGGAAAGCTAACCCGGCTGGTATTAGATCACAAAGAATGTTATCTCCAGTTAAGACATCAAGAGGTGTACCCAGATTCGAAGAACTTCCAATTTAATCATTACGACACCTAATAACCTTATTTCTTTCTTTCAAAGATAACCAAGCAGGCAAAGGTGAAATTTGGTTTCCCCTGTTTAATATTTCAGTTACAAATCAGTGAAAATGAGAGAGTCAGGAAAGCAAACAGGGACCTCCTGCTGAGCCATTGTCCATCAAAAATTGAAATTACTTTAATGTATTTTTTCTTTTATCTATATGTAAATTGCTAAGAGAGTAAATCCTAAGAGTTCTCATCACAAGGGGAATTTTTTTTTCTTTTATATTGTATCTATATGTGATGATGGATGTTCACTAAGTTTATTGTGGTAATCATTTCATGATGTATGTAAGTCAAATAATCATGCTGTACACCTTAAACTTATACAGTGCTATATGTCAATTATATCTCAATAAAAATGGAAGAAAAATTAAATGAATGAACAAAGGTTATAGAAAAAGAAGTCTTTTTTAATATATGAACATAGTCGCTGGGATGAACCCTCCCAAAGCAATGGCATGGGAGACTTTCTGTTTCCCTTGTAGCAAAGACAAATAGGAAGCCATATGTGGTTTACAGCTACTTGCAGCCCTCTTAGCCATGTTAATGTCCGTTAGAAATAATTATATATATATATATATATATATATATACACACACATACAAATATATATGCACACACACATATATATACACACATACAAAGAGCATATACACAAACACACACACACACCATAAAATCAAGTCTCAACCAGCAGGCCTCCAGCTCTCTGTGCTAACTCCATCCACGTCACTTATTCCATATCTCAGGTTTCTGGATGACAGCTAATGTAGATTTGCGTGTCTCTAAGATGTATTCTCCTTACTAAAGGATACAACAATATTGTTTATCACTGAGAGGTTAACGTACAGAAAAGGAAGAAATAGACGTATTTTGCTAATTGAAATGAGAGGTGCATAAAATATGAATTATGAGTGTTTCTGTTCTCACAGACACCCTAGAGCCTCAGTTTGCACATGGTCTCTTGTTTTTCCTTGAAAACACATGCTGGTGTTGCATGGCAGAGCTTTGGATTCACTTATCAACACTGGGAAGTAAATTGGCTTTTCAACAAAGGCAATAAATAATCTATACATGGTTTAATGTAAAGCAATGAATATCTTATTCTTAGCAAAAAAATGTGTCCTTTCATGAAAACACTTACACAAGCAACCCAGAGCTATCTCTATGGCAGGTTATTTTTGAGAATCTTTATATTTTCTTTAAAGGGGTTGGAAGAGACACCACTTAAGCAATGCACAGTACAGTGGGGGCCCTGGTGGCAAATCACACCTCTAATGAAGACACCAGGCTAACAGACCATCTGTGAAACAATGTTGAGATTCAATTGAAAATGGTTTCCTGGCACTATGTGCAAATGTGCTTGTATTTCTCCTGCTTGGGGCCAACTACCCTACTGTTTTTGCTTTTCTTTGGAGCAGCTAATGTGTATGATTGCAAACTCCTTAAAAACAAAGCCATTTTTAAAATAGCATATATTAAGCCTGTTTATATCCTATATTAAAGAAAATCATGTACCCAGTTCTTAATGAAGGCAATAATGATGTTGACAGATGATATAAGCTGCCCTGGGAAATGGGACTAGTCACATTAGGATCGATTTGCCCATGGTTCCTTCTTTGGCTGCAGCCAAGGTCTAGCAAGGACAGTTAGGATCCCCGGGGTGAGGGAGGGAGAATTCTTCCCTTTGGAGCACCAGGGGCTACAGAGACAAAGAGCATTGGTGACTGCAATTACATAGGAACTCATCCTTTTATTGATAAAAGAAATGACTGGAAAAGGCCCCAGTTAAGCAGAAACACTGAGTGGGGAGCATCTGTTCTCTATGCTCCACCGTAGGGTGAAGTGTCTTGCATGGCTGTATTTGAGAGACTGGTTGCCATTCCTGGTGGCTGTCCTGGAATGCTATTCCTTTTGGCTATAAGTCTTAACCCCATGATCACAGCAGTGGCCTAGTGACCCAGGTCTGGACAAATGATAATACTCCACTTTCTCGAACACAGTGACAGCTCTCGGTATATATATATATATATATATATATATATATATATATATATATAAACAAGGCAGGGCCAGTCAAAGGAATAATTCATTTTTTGACAGAATTGGGAAATATTGGGGAAAATAAATTTGGGGAAGCAAACAGCTATCTTCCCCCACTACCTGAAAGAGTCCATCAGCAGAATGAGAAGGAAAATAGCACAGAAAAAGAAGAACAAGGAGATAGAGAAATACAGGGTGAGAAGAGGCTGTAAGGTCAGATAGCATCAGCTTGGGTTCCTGGATTGAGCAGTGCCTGTGGACTTCTCCATAACATGAGTCAACATATCACCACTTTTCTCATGCAATTTTGAGTTGGGTTTTCTTTCCTTACAACTGAAAAGAGTCCTGACTAATCAAGTTCTAGTTCCTGAATACAGGGAGGCAGAAGGAAGACCTCTAGGGGCCTCTGTTTTAGACAGTACACACTGCAACACTTACTGAGGCTTTTTGACAAAAGCTGGCGCCAGCTCCAAAATGATCAAAACAACGTCACCACTCCCTGCCCTCCACCCCTAAGTCTATTCTATAACATTAAAAGTGGAATACTAGAAAGAAAGCAATAAGACCAACCTACAAGCTGCAGAATTAGATTATAAACCCAATTCTCAAAAGCCTTACTAACAAAGCAAGAGCAAAACCATCATTTGGTATCTTCATGTTGTGAAGAGGGGCAGTTTCCCAGGAGGAAAACAGCTTCTGACCAAGGATTGGAGAAGCATAAGAAAGGGAGACAGGAGGTGGGAGCCAGGGTCACAGATCAGGTCCAGGACCAAGGAAGGAAGTCTGGATAAGTCTCCAAAGAACAAAGACTAAGAGAGAAAAATCCAAGCCAGGAATTCACAGATAGGAGCAAAACAGTGAAAAGCACATCAACAGGGACTTCCCTGGTGGCGCAGTGGTTGAGAGTCCGCCTGCCGGTGCAGGGGACACGGGTTCGTGCCCCGGTCTGGGAAGATCCCGCATGCCGCGGAGCAGCTGGGCCCGTGAGCCATGGCCGCTGAGCCTGCGCGTCCGGAGCCTGTGCTCCGCAACGGGAGAGGCCACAATGGTGAGAGGCCCGCGTACCACAAAAAAAAAAAAAAAAAAGAACAAACACAGCTGGCCTTGGGTGATTGACTAAACGGTGTCGTCTACACCTGGCCCGTGCAAGCCCTCAGCCAAATGGTGCTGAACCTACAGGGGTGAGAAGACAGGGAAGGGTAGAGAGGGCACAGGCCATTAGTGTACTGGAACAAAGACATTAAGCAAAGCCCTTGATAGGCTCAAATGAAACAGCGAAGTCCCTAAAGAGCACAGACATTAACATCTGGAAATAGACTTGGGTGATTTAAGAAGGAGCATGTTGCAGAGAAATCACTGGTCCACATCCCAGTTTCCTCTGGGATGCCTTCACCCAAGAGTGACAATCAATTCTCATGAGGGCAACAAGCCTGGTCTGATGGACATTGACCCTGCAGCGTTACAGGATTTTTCATGGAATTATTGTGATTATACTGAGCATAGGGGTCACTGCACCATGATGAACCTCTGGTCTGGAATATATTGTCTCAGACAGCCATCCAGATCCTCTTCAATCTGCAATCAACACAGCAGAAGCCTACAGCAATCACAGGGAATTCCAGAG